>NC_050574.1:265382848-265655348 GCF_011100635.1 Trichosurus vulpecula
ATTCCCTCCTGAAGCGTCTGAGGAAGGCCAAGAAGGAGGCGCCCCCCATGGAAAAGCCAGAGGTAGTAAAGACACACCTTCGAGACATGATCATCCTGCCTGAGATGGTGGGAAGTATGGTGGGCGTCTATAACGGCAAGACCTTCAATCAGGTAGAAATTAAGCCTGAGATGATCGGCCACTACCTGGGTGAATTCTCTATCACCTACAAGCCTGTGAAACATGGCCGGCCGGGTATTGGAGCCACTCACTCCTCACGTTTCATCCCTCTCAAGTAACCCGGATCCTAACAATAAAAACACAAAGGTTCTTAGTGAAAAAAAAAAAAAAAAAACCAAAAAACAGGCTGAACAGAAGGCAAAGATACGCAAGACTGTTCCCAAAACAGATGTAAGAACATTCAGAAGACAAGTGTTAAACTGGATAAAAAATTTAAGGCATTGAGGAAAATTAAAAACAGCAAAAAAAGTGCATTTTGATACATAAAGTCAATGGAACATTGGTGTTCTGAGCACTTATCTACTAGGATATCACATATAAGGAGAGAAGTCAATGCCAAGCAATATCCTCAAGAAGGAGACAGCACTCCTACCTGGAGAAGGTGGGGGGGAGGGGGATTCAGAGATTAGGAAAAGCCTCCTGAAGGACAGAGCTGCTCAATGGAGCTCTGAAGGAAGGTGGGGATTCTATAAAGCAGAGGTGAGGAGGGAAGGTAAATCAGAAGACCCGAGTTCAGGTCCTAGCTCTTCTAGTTATTATCTGTGTGATCTTGGACAGTAGGAAGCACTTGGGTTTTCAGCTGAAACTCCCATTATATGTTTTATGACATTGATACATCCTCAATCAGTTATTTGTATTCCCTGTCATGAGTCCTAAGATTTTTAGTTGATTTAAAATTTTTTTAACCTAACTGGATTTGGGAAATGAGTTACTTTCAATATTACATATCTTTTAAATAAAGACCTAATCTGGTTTTATTATGGAGTTAACTTTTTTTTTTTTTTTGAGAAGCAATCAGGCTTAAGTGAGTTGCTCAGGATCACACAGCTACCAAGTGTCTGAGGCTAAATTTGGACTTAGGTCCTTCTGACTCCAGAGCTGATGCTCTATCCGCTTTGCCACCTAGCTTCCCCCAGTGTCAACTTTAACAGTAATATTGTATTCACGTTAAGATAGATTTTTTTTTCTCCTTGATCTGTAGTAGATACTGAAAGTATAAAAGAATCAGTTATGTAGTCTAGGACACAAGGAGAGACTCTCTCTTCCATAGGAGTTTTTCTGGACCTCTATTTTCTGATCTCTAAGGTCCATTCCAATTCTAAAGGCCATGACTCTATGATCTTACATTTAAATAGGAAGTCAGGTGAGCACTGGACTGATTGTCCCAGAAGAACTGGGTTACAGTCCTAGCACTGCTGCTGACCTACAAGGTGACCTGGGGTATCATTTCTCATCTCTATACCTCATCTTCCTCAGTTGTAAAATTATGAGGTTGCCATTCAGTTCTTAACCTGGGCTCCATTAACTTTTAAACATACATACATACACACATATGGTAGACGGATAGGTAACTAGATAGGTAGATACAGATAGACATAAACTATTTCAATATAATTGGTTTTCTTTGTAATCCTACGCATTTTATTTTCTGCGCTTAAAACAAAATTCTTCTCAAAAGGGGTCCGTAGGCTTCCCTAGACTGCCCAAGGGGTCCATGACACAAAAAAAGCAAAGAACCTCTGGACTAGATGATGTCCAAGGTGACTTCCGGATCCACAGGCTGTAAATATTCTGCCAGTCTAGCCTTCCTCCAGCTTCCCTTCCTCTGGGAGGCACAAGATGGCGCTAGCATGCTGTCATTGGCAAGGTCCCCAGTCTAGTAGGAGATAGGTTTTGGAGATTGGATTGTATGGGTGAATAAAGAAATCTTGATGACCACAAAGCTCTCTTTTGCCAAGGAAGCATGTGAGGTGGGAGATCTCGTTTCCCAACAGAATAAGGCAAAATAAAGCAAAAACAGGCAAATGCACAAATAAAAAACTCTGCAGCCCCAGAACGGTCTTGGAAGCTGGCACAGTTTCAAAAGAACAAAGGAAATTGCAGAGCTGCCAGCAAGGCAAACCAAAAGGAAAGGGTTTTGAAGAGTAAACAAATTGAACCGAGAAGTCAGAGTTTTATGCCCGGGTCTTGTGAGCCCTGGAGAGAAAAGGAGCCAGCCAAGGTAGACCGCCTGTGGAGGACAGACACCGGCCTTTAGAATACTCTTTTTAAATCACAGCAGGAGAAAGACAGAAGCTGATTTAAAACAATACTTTGCATTTAATAATCATGACATTTAAATAGTATTTCCATTCTACAAATGAAACTGTTTGCCTCAGGGTGTTGTGAGCTCTTTCCCTGTCTCTGGAGGGACGTAAAGCAGAGGTTAGAAGACCATTTGTCAAGGATACTGAGAAGGCTTCTTGCTCTAGCCAGGGTTTGGACTAGTTAACTTCTGAGGTTCTTTCCAGCTTGGAGATTCTCTGACTCTAGAACATTTTGCGTGGTTGACAAAGAGTCCACCATCATCACAACATTGCCAGGCTGTTGTTGTTGTTTGTCCTTCATTCTCAAAGAGGGTCATGACATCAGGAAGGTGATGTCATGACTTGCAAGTGAATTGGACTTAAGTGAGGGAGTTGTGCAAAATCACCAATGTCCCTTTCTCCTCTAGAGTCATCTGGGTCCAGTGGCCAAATACAGATCAGAACGATTGGAGATCCCCACCCCCACCCCACCCCACCCACCAAGGTTGTAATAATTATAGGGAGATAAGAAAGGATATAGCATAAAATCTAGGAGTTTTTGTTTCTGGCAGATACAGGTGATAATCAATACCAGACATAGTTAAGATAAAAGCATGGGCTAATTATTAGCCTGAGGAATTCTGCTGGATTCTACTGGAGGCCTGGTTGTAGTAGCTCATAGCCTTGGCTATGTATTTAAAAGGATGGAGCTGTTCCTGTCAAGGAGGGCCTTTTAGCTATTACATCCCAGCAGATGGTAGTAGAGAGCATTGGCTGACCCTTAAGGGGTTAAATAGCTGAAAATCAGCAGAGAGTTTCAGAGAGAATTTGGTGACCAGGACCTTACTGGAGGTGCCCAGCAGGGAATGCGACAGAAAACCTAGCAGAGAGAGACACATCCAGCAGAGATGCCCCACCCACCTTTCCACTATACTAGTATGCCTCAATTTGACCACAATATGGAGAATTTTGGAATATCACTCAGAAGCAATAAAAAGCATTTCTTTTTTTCCCACATTTTTTTATTTAATATATTTAGTTTTCAGCATTGATTTTCACAAGAGTTTGAATTACAAATTTTCTCCCCATTTCTACCCTCCCCCCACTCCAAGATGGCATATATTCTGGTTTCCCTGTTCCCCAGTCAATAAACAGCATTTCTAAAGCAGAAGGAAACAGAAACCCGAATATGCCACCAAATCTCTCTAGGCCTCAGTTTCCCCAGACAGTTACAATGTTTTGCCATGGAGGTAACTTTGGTGAAATGGAAAAAGCCATAGATGAGGAGTCAGAAGACCTGTCGAAACCCAGCTTTGCCATTTGTTAGCCATGAAACCGTGGTAAATTGCTTTAATCTCTCTGGGCTTCCATAATCTCATCTGTAAAATGGGAGGATAATAATATCTATGCTATCTACTTCATATTGCTGGTGATATGTGGCAATGAACGTTAAGAACAATATAAATGCCAGCTATCATTGTTACTGTTATTAATATCATTTTTGCATGTAAAAATTAACACACTTAGTTGGAGAGTTAGGGAAAACACCTATTTCAGAAGATTTTTATAAAACATTTTTAATAACAATAACTCCCATCTTTATTGTGCCATATTGTTACAAACTGATTTCATATCCATTTGTTCCTCACCACAACTGTGTAGGACAGCCAGAGCTGGCTGATCTTATTATCCCCATTTAAAGGAAAGAGACTGGCCCATGTGGACTCTAAGAGCCCTTTCCTGTTCTGGAAATCTATTTCTGTAAGACCACGTAGCTTTCAATTTTTCACCCAAATGCAAAACCATCAGACTAAGGTGGTCTAAGCTAGAGCAAATGGGCTGGCCAGGGTGTTTGCCAGTGCCAGACAGAGCAGACCTTGATCCAAAGCAATCGGGAACCTGATTTGATTCCACCAACTAATCACGTCTAAATGACTAAAGTTAAGTCACCAGCATCAGAAAATGACCTCATTGAGTCCAAGAGCTTGTTTTGAGAAACAAGTTTAAACTTGCAGAAAAAAGGAGCAAAGCCCAATTAGGAAAAGAAAAACCCAATTTGGATTCAGGACTGGCAACTGCTTAGCACTGAAGTGAGTTCTTCATCTGCAAAAGACAATGAGCCAGCCGTGGTTCAAACCTTTGTTTACTGAAAAGACATTTAATTTTCTTAATGTATTTTATTAATGCCTTTTGTCCTTACATTACAGTCATTTTGCATACACAGCCCTATCAGTGAACCCTCTCTTTGACAAAGAAAAACATTCATTCAGTACAATGCCTTTTGATACTGTGAATACAACACATTTAGAGCTGGAAGTGACCATAGAGATCATCTAGTTCAGCCCCTTCATTTTACAGATGAAGAAACTGAGGCCCAAATAAATTAAGCAGCTTGCCCAGTATGACTCAGGGTGGCCGGGAATACCCTTTTTACACAAGTTCAATCATGATTCCAGGCAGGGACAGTCCTCTTCTCACAAAAAGAGACAGCATGGTGTTGTATAAAGGATGCTGAATTTAGAGTCTGACAGTTCTGAGTTCAAATACATATTTGCCTCTTACTAACCACTTGGACATAGGAAAACAATTTCACTTCTTTGGAAGTGTTTCCCTCATCTGTAAAATGAGAGGTTTGGACTACTAAATGATCTCTTCCTTCCCATCTAGCTCCAACACTGTACAATTTTAAGTAATTAGGCATCCAAGCCTCTCACAACCAAGCACTTAAGTCCTCCCCGGCCCCTAGGCTGCCTCCGTTGGACTGTGGTAAGTTTAGAACTAAGGCCTAAATAACCACAGCCCATTGTATCCACCCATCCCGAACCACTGCACTCCTCTAACATCTTCCCTCCTCCAGACTGAGCAACGTCCCTCTTTCCCCATTAAACCCATTCGCCAGCTGAAAGGTACCAAACGTGGCCTTGAAATCGATCTGAGCCACAGATACAAATTTCTCTTCCTTGCTAGACCAAGCTTCGTTCTGCTAAGTAAGAAGAGCAGCAGATGGTGCTCATCAAAGAAACCTGCTCCCCAAAGCTCTGCTCTCCAGCCCACAGTCACTCACCCTCCACCCATCCCGGTCAAATGCAAAGACTATTTCCTGCCCAGAATCCTCGGGATAGCATCCTGCCTTTTAGGTTTCCTTTAGAAAGCTATTACAGTCTACTGTGAAAAGGAGTCAAGAATGAAGGAAGAACAAATTAGTTGAACTCAATTAGTCCTGTAACATTTACAAAGTGTTTTTTCCCACCAGAAAAATGGAGATTGGGTAGGAGAGGTGCAAATGAAAATATGAGGTTGAGGGACTTTAAGTGATTCCTGTCATAGTCACAAAGCTAGTACGTTACCAGGGGCAGGACATAAATCTAGGTCATCAGGCTCCAAGCCCCTTATTCTTCATGTTTCCACATTCTGCTGCAATCAAATCGGACAAAATTCCCTTCCAACAGTGCGTTATGGGGACTGGCAGGGATTCTTAGGGGAGATCATATCCAGCCTGATCCATCACTATCTCAAAGCATAAGATCCTTCACCACTGAAGTTTCCAGGAGCACTCCAACACTTACTCTTGGGATGTCCTTAAAGGCCCATTTCTGTACATGCCCTGGGCAGCCCCCATTCCACTTGCAAGGAAGGCACTGTGCTAGGTCCTGGCAATGCAGAGACAAATATGAAACAGACCCTTCCTTCTAGGAGTTTACATCCTACTGGGGTGATACAGTACATACACGGAGGAAAAAAAGCACCTAATGGAGACAAAATAGGAAAGAAACTCAAGTAGAAAGTGGCACTTGAATTGTGCTTTGAAGGAAGCTTGGAGTCCTATGAAGTGCAGGTGAGGAGGGAGTACATTCTATTCTAGACAGAGGTGACCCACTTGTGCAAATGTACAGAGTCAGGAGGTGGGATATGATATACAGGGAGCCTTATTATGGAGTGCTTTAAATTTAAATTCCAGGCTATGGATTTTGTATTTTATTTAGAATTGATAGTCATTAGAAGATTTTTGAATAAGACCTAAAGGTTAATTGTATCTTTAATAATTGTATTGGCAGTCTTTGTTTTTATTTTACCTTCCTTTCTGAACATATCCCACCTCCTACCAGCAAACCATCTCATATAACAAAGAACAAATGGAGGAGAAAATCAACTCAGCAAAATAAGTCAACCCCAGCCAAGTCTGACGTTGTATTTCATATTCCATACCTATAGACCACCATTTCTGCAAAGAGGAGTGTGTTTTCTCATCTATTCTTCAAGGACAGTCTTACCACAGTTTTCATGTGAAATGATGTAGTGAGCACCTGAAAATCTTCTAACAGAGTACATCTTTCCATCTCCTAAATATCCCACAGCTGTAAGGCTGTCTCCAGTCATCCTGATCTATATCTGGCCACTGGACCCAGATGGCTCTGGAGGAGAAACTAAGGCTGGTGACCTTACACAGCCCTACATAATTTTATTTTTTTTTCAAATTTTAATTTTCTTTATTATTGAAAAAACATATCCTTTTTATTTACTATTTTGACTCTGTGCTTATGCCTTCAACACCTTCACAACAATTTTCTGCTTCTTAATCAGGAAAGCACTCTTGATCCTGTCACAGACACACTTAGCACACATGGAGCCACCATAAGCCCTGCTGACATGCTTTTTTGTCTTTGATAACTTCATAAGAGCTTTAGGTCTCACTGCACAAACACCTCAAAGTCTTCCTGGGCATACACCACGGGCTGATTTTGGTGCTTTTCCAACTTTCTTGGTATAAAGGTAAACAATTCTGTTACCCGGGGTTCATGACAGCCGAGTTTTGTTGGAAGCTGTATTGTAGGACAGCCTACTGCAATACGTCAGACACTGAACCATTTTTAATTTCTGTCAGGTCCATCACCAGAAGAGGGAAAGGCCCTACATCATTTTAAATCCAATTCACTTGCATGTCATGGCATCACCTTCCTGATGTCATGGTCCATGGGAATGATGTCCAATTTGATTGCAGCAGAATATGGAAGTGAAAAGAGTAAGAAACTTGGAGATGAAGGATAAATAACATTCCACAGCTAACAATAGAGCAGATACAGAAAAGTGTAATAATTAAAGGAACTATATCAAACGTTTTCCCAACCCCTCTCTAGCATTGCTACCGACTCTTGCCTACTCCCTACCTGGAACTCTGAGTTCCTTTATAACTTGGACTCTGGAATCTGCAAATGCGTCATGTTTTGATTTCTCCGAAGAATCTTAAAGACAGCAGGTAGGGCCAATTCATAGCACACCAATTCCAAGCTCGAGGTTTGCTTATTTTTAATTAAATATCACATTTGTCAATACCCTCCTCAGTCTGGTCCTTTCCAGGTACAGCAAATCAGGACAAATTGCAGGACCCTAAAAGTATTTGATTGACCAGAATTTGTAAATAGCCACTAACCCAGAGTGAACAATAATTTCTGCCAGAAAAGAAGGGTAAAGAAGACTGGGCCCATGTGTTTTATTCCCTGGGTCCTCCTTCAAGAGGCAAAAGTCAATAAAAGCCATTTTCAGACTGTTAAATATTTAAGACTCATTTGTGTGAATACTCTATTATTAAAAAAGGAAACAAGAGGCTTGAAAATGTGGCTCTGCTCCTTGTCCCCAAGCTGCCAGGTATCTGTTGAGAGAGGGGACAAAATATAAGCTACCTGCCACCTTTATCCCGTATGTCACATGGCCTCATTCAGACAACATCTCTGTTCTTTGTTCTTATTTGGAAGCTCACACAAGACAGCAATTCACTTATCCTTGGGGCATTAAAAAAAAAAAACTAGAAGGGGACTTAGAGAGAACGGTGTGTTTTCCTTCATTCACAGATATTTCCCAAAAAGGGAATGATCACAGCACATAGCAGACAGTGTAGCCTGCTGTCCATTAGAAGTCTTAGAAAAGTGATGTGATCAGTACTTGAATTCTGGGGTAAATGAGGACAAAGAGTCTACAAGCACCATAGTTAACTCAAAAATCTGTACTATGGTAATAGAACAGGGGCCTGGAGAATCACCCCAAATCCCCCAAATGATATCTCCTTGCCTTTAGAGAGATTAATCTTTATTTTGGAGATTCATTTGATGGTTTGGGATAAACATCATATTTACCATGCTAATTACTTTAGGCTTAGAACAGTATTAAGATTAACTTATACTCACTAAATACCACTGACTGATGAACAGAGTTGGTGGCCCAAATGTGCTGTGTGGCAATAATGAAACCAAACAGATTTCTTTTACACTGTTAGATACATCTTGTTGATGTCTTTTGCCTTTGCATCCAAGTCATTTCGTACCCTCCTCCAGAGCGAAGTTGGCTTTGTCATGAGGAAAAACAATTAAATAAAAGCATCATATACCGGGCCCACATCTGACAAAACATACAATTTTCCATCCTAGGAGCCTCCCACATCACTGCTCTCAGGAGGGAGGTATGTATCATTATCCGTTCTCTGGGCTGTCATTGGTTTGCTAGTTACTCTGCTAATTTTATATTACTGTAGTCATAGTGCTTGGTTCTTGGTTCTCTTGGTTCTCTTATCTCTTGGTTCTAGGCTCTATCAGTTCTGACCAATGTCCCCGTGTTTCTCTAAATTCCTCATAGTCATCATTTTAGTGCACAATAATATTCCATTCACATATCATACTTTGTTCAGCCATTCCCAAAATCAGTGGGCACCACTTTGTTTCTAGTGCCTTGTTACCACAAGAAGTACTGCTACGAATACTTTGTCATATATTGGATCTTCCTTTTGGGGGTTTGTGCCCAGTAATGGGATTGCTGGATTAAATTGTATGGACAGTTTTATAATTTGTCTTGCATAATTCCAAACTGATAACCAGAATTGTTGGATCACTTCACAGCTTCAGCAAGATTATATTACTGTTTCAGTTGTCCCACAGTGCCTTCAGTATTGATTATTCGCATCTTTTGCCATCTTTACCAGTCTGCATGGTATGCAGTAAGCCCTCAGAGTTGTTTAAACTTGCATTTCTCTTAAACTTAGTAATTTAGAACATATTTCTCATATGATCTTTTATGATTTGAAATTAATTCTCATTTTCATAAATGGTCTTCATATACTTTTATCTTCTACATGAGCAAGTGAACCAGTGCTTAGCACAGTGCCTGACACATAGTAGATGCTTAATAAATGTTGACTGATCCAACTCCACCCCCAGCTTCGCCAGCAGATTGCTTCATCACTCCCACCTTCTCACTAATCTTCAATCTCCCTCTCTATTGGCTGCTTCCCTACTAATTACAAATATGCCCCCATGTCTCTGCCATCCTGAAAAAACCCTCACTTGATGCAGCCCTGATATCTCTTGTCCCTTTTGTATCTAAGTTCCTTGAGAAGGCTGTCTAAAAGAGGTACTTCCACTTGATTTTCTCTCACTCTCTTCTTTCTTCTTTGCAGACTGGCTTCTAATACTCATAATGCAACTGAAACTGCTCTGTCTAAAGTTACTAATCTTCTCTTTATTGCCAAATCTAATGGTCTTTTCTCAGTCCTCATCCTTCTTGACTTCTCTCCAGCCTTTGATACTGCTGAGCACCCTCTACTCAATACAAATTCTCTTCATCAGCTCCCATGGAATTCAATTATCCACTCCATTGGTGATTCTCAAATCTCAAATTCTCAGATCTACTTATCCAGTTTTAACTTCTCTTCTGACCTCCAGCTTCAGATCTCCAACTGCCTGTTGGACATCTTGAGCTGGATTCCTGTAAACATATTAAAGTCAACATGTCCAAACCTGATCTCATTTTCTTCTCCCCTACCTCCCCTCTCCCCCAAACCATCTTCTCTCCCTAAATTTCCTGTTACTGACAAAAGCAGTCTTCTCAGTCACCCAGGCTTCCAACCCAGATGTCATCCTCCACTCTTCACTCTTTCACCACTCCTCTCCAAATCCAATCTTTTGCCAAGTTCTGCCAGTTCTACTGTCATCACATCTCTTGTATATGCTTCCTTATCTCTTCTGATACTACCACCTCAGTCCTTCCAATGCACCAGTGAAGAAGGCATCCGTCTTTCTCAACCCTGAAGCTTGCAAAAATAAAGCTAGGAATCTTTTTTAAAAAAAAGAATTTTTATACCAATACTTGGACTATTTCCAAAGATTACTGGGGAAGAAGGAAAAGAACCTGTATGTTCCGAAATGTTTATAGCAACTCTCTTTGTGGTGGCAAAGAACTGGAAATTGAGGGGATGCCCATCAATTGGGGAATGGCTGAATATGATTGTGATGGAATACTACTGTGCCATAAGAAATGGTGAACTCAATCATTTTAGAAAAACATGGAAAGACATGAACTAATGAAGACTGAAATGAGCAGAATCAAGAGAACACTGTATACAGTAACACCAATATTGTTTCAAGAATGACTTTGAGCAAATATTTTGCCTTTTATAAATACCCAATTAACTACAGAGGACATATAAAGAAAGACACTGTCCACATCCAGAGAAAGAACTAATGAATAGATGTATGGAATAATTTTACATATGTATATATATACATATATACACCTATTTATGTCTAATGGTAGCCATCTCTAGGGTAGGGTGAGGAGAGAAGAAAAAAAAAGAAATTTACTTTATAATTTTGTTCTATGTTTAAAAGAAATAGCTAGTTGTGCATAGTAGATTTGTAGTTTCACATACAATATCTTTTTTATTGTACTATGTTATGGAAATGCTTGCTTTATTCCATAAATTAAAAATAAAAAAAATAGAAACTGAAAAAAAAGAATGCTGCCCCAATTTTACACTTATCTGGCATGAATGTGATTCATTCATCATAATCACAACACATATTCAAGACAGAGTATGAAGGGCAAGCCAAGAAGCTACGAGAATTAATGGAAAACTGGCACAGACCTGCCTCATTTCACCCCTAGATATTGCAATAGCTTTGTGGTTCATTTCATTCCCTTGCTCCTCACTTCAGTCCATCCTCCACTCAACTGTCATCAGGTTGATCTTCCTTAAGCAAATTTCTGACCATGTCCAACCCCCTCCCCAATTTAATAACTGGAAGACCAGTTTGGAACAAGTTTGTTTCAGACCAGCATCTAATCCCATGTACCAAAATGAACTCAAAATGGATATGAGACTTGAATATATAAAATGTCACAACATGAAAAAATTAGAAGAGAATAAAATCATGAACCTGTCACATTTATGGATAGAGAGAAAATTCTTAACTAAACAAGAGATACGAGAACTCTGAAGAGTTAAAATAGATCATTCAGACTACATGAAAATTTTAAAAACTTTTGTACAAGTAGAAATCAGTGAAGATGGGGGGAATCATATTTAAGCCACCTTTATTTCTATAAAGAATGATGTGTAGTTCTGTTTTTTATAAATATTGTTTGTGACTAGACAGGCTCATTTTCTGACACTTTATACATTTTGTAGTCATTTTCAATGGAATTTCCTTTATTACAATTTCTTCTTGGCTTTTGTTTGTACTATATAGAAATGCTGAAGTTTTGGTAAATTTATTTTGCATTCTGATAACTTGCTAATACTATTAATCATCTGAATTATAAACTGAGACTTTTAAATAGTAGCTTAAGGAATCAATCAACAAACATTTTAAGTACCTGCACTGCACCAGGCACACTAGGTGTTGAGGATAAAAAGGCAAAATAACGAGTCTCTTCCTAAACAAGTTCCTATTGTATTCAGAGATACAACATGTGCATATAAGTACATACAAAACATACGAAAATTGAGGGGGAAGCTACTAGCAATTTGAGGTGGGGGGGAAGATCAGGAAAAACTTAAGCTGATTTTTAAAGGAAGCATGGGATTGATTCTAAGAGGTAGAGAATAAGGAGGGAGTGCATTCTAGGAATGGGGAACAGCCAACAGAAAGGCATGGAGGTGGGAGCTAGAGTATCATGTGTGATAAACACTATGACTAGACCATAGACTATATGAAGGGAACACCTCCTCATGTCTTACCTGGCTGCATTATACTGGGACTTCTGACTTCTTCATCATGTCCCAGGAAGTTCATTGTTGGGATACCCTCATCATCAGCCTTGGTCCTCCCCCTCACCTTTACTGTCTGACTGGGGTGTGTAATGTGTTCAGGGAGAACTAGCATCTCTGGTGTGAGGGCTTGCCAAGCCCTTTTCAGGGCTGCTCATCCACCTTTGGTGTCCACCTTCACCCAATTCTCACCTGTGGCTCCAAGAAACTGTAACGTACTCAGCTGCCACACCCTGGTTGGCAGATGGGCTTGTCTCACCAGGTTGAGGGTATCAGACAGGCCTCAAACCCCTTGGTGAGTTAAGGGGATATCTACCCCAAACATGTGAAGACTCCTCCCAGTAGAATGGGTGAATGAGAACAATTTGTTCCAGTAGCCATGAAGACAGCATAAACAGAGCTGTGGAGCACTAAGAGTCAGACATCAAAGACACCAAGGTCATCCACTTCATCCTGGAACATTGACAAAGACTTTTGTCTTTGCACTGGACTTTGATGACTCTGGAAGAAAGAATGAGACTGATGACTTTATGCAAGTCTGTCTCACTTAAATCCAACTGACCAGCAAATCAAGAATCACCCCATGATGTCATCGATCCTCTCCAAAAACAAAGGATGAACAACTGTCAGACTCTCTGATTGGAGGGTGGGGCTGTGAACTCTCAACCTCCAGCTCTGACATCTCATTCTCAACTGGCTGAACTTCTTTGGAACTCTGACTTCAACAGCATCCCACACACCGCCCTGCCCACCTCCCATCTCCATCCCTGCTTTTTACCTTCCTTTTGTGTTTTTTCCTATCTCAATAGACTGTGAGCTTCTTGAGGGTGGGGGTAGTCTTTCTATTTTTGTATTTCTATCCTCATCTTTTTTTTTTAGTTTTGACTATTGAGTAATGTATAATAAAATGGAAGAGTAGATTGGGGCCAGGTTATAATGGCAATATTTGTGAAGAGCTTATATTTGATCCTAACGGGTAATAGGGAGCCATGGAAGTTTATTGAATGGGGAAGAGGGGTATTAAGGTCTGACTTGCCCTTTTAAAAAACATCACTTTGAAAGCTATTAGAGGATGAAGTAGAAAAAGAAAGAGCATGGCATGAAGAGCACAAGACCTAGATTCGAGTCCTGGTCCAACTGCTGATTAGCTGTTTGACCTTAGGCTTCAAATTTCTCTTCTATATTCATAGTAGCTGCTTAATATGTTTTAGTGATTGATTGAACCTTGGCTCAGAGCCTCCATCCTATTTGTATGTTATAACTTGTACAGCCATTCTTCAATTGTTGTGGTGATTTCCAATTTTTTGCCATTTCAGAAAGTTGCATAAATATTTTGGTATACACGGGTCCTTTTCTCTCTTTTTAAAATCTCTTTGTAGTCTAGATCTAATATTGGTATAACTGGGACAAAGGAGATGCGCAGTATAAGAACTTTGGAGGCATAGTTCAAATTGCTTTCCAGAATGGCTAGACCAGTGGCTTGATTGTTATCCAACTGCTTTTATCCCTAATCTCTCTTCACATTCTTTCCACTCTCTTGTCCTTATAGTTTAAAAATTCAGCTATACATTTGTAGCCCTCTCTTGGCCATACCCTTCCAAGTGTTTCCAAGGAGTTCAGGATGGATGATTGGAAATTAATGCCCACTGGTGAGTGGAAATCACCCAACATATCCTTTTTCTACCTCTGAAAGAGTTTTTTCTCTGATTTTGGGATTGGGGGGTCTGATGAGACTCACAATCCTACCATTCCATCCTAAGAGATTGTGAGAAGTAGCAACTGAGAAGTCATAAGAATAGCTGGTAGTGGAAGAAAGGCAACATGGCAATAAACCACTGAAGAAGAAAGAAGGCTGGAGAACCAGGGAGAAGAAAGCTTTATAGGGTGGCTGTGATGAGAGTGTCAAAACTCCAGGACTCATATGGTGTGATTAAATGACACTCAAGAATCTGCATTTTAAAATAATGGCTAATTTTTTTGTCTCCAGTTGATCTGTATCTTCCATTTTAAAAAACTCATTTGTGTTTATTTTGTGTTTTGGGGGTTTCTAATTTTTAAATGAATATTCAGTTAATTGGTCCTCTCTTTTTTTATTTTGTGGATGTATGTTTATGGGTATATGATTTTTCCCCTGAGGACTGCTTTAGCTGATTCTCAAAAACTTTGCTATGCTGTTTCATTGTTACTATTTTTGGTGTAATTACTAATTGTTTTTATGATGTGTTCTTTGATCTACTCATTATTTAGGATTTTGCTTTTAAGTCTCCATTTGGTTCCGGGTCTTTTCTTTATGGTCCCTGAACTAATGACTGTTTTTATTGTGTTATGGTCAATAAAATATGTATTTGATAAAAAAAAATAATAGCTAGCACTTACATAGTAATTTAAGTTTGCAAAGCACTTAAAAATATTATCTCATTTTATTCCTATAATAACCCTGGAAAGTAGGGAATTATTATCCCTATTTTACAGATGAGGAAACTGAGGTAGAAAGAGATTAAATAATGTACAGAGGGTCACAAAGCTGGTAAGTATCTGAGGTTGGATTTAAACTCAGGCCTTCCTCATGCCAAGTCTAGCATTCAATCTCTGTACCATCTACAGGTATTGTTGGAAAAGGTTAGAATTTCTGTGCCTGGAACCACTGATTTCTATTCTCTTGTTCCCCTTCCCTCTTTCTTAAGAGAAAACAGTGACCTGGTATCTTTCCTAGTGCTAAGAGGTTTACCCAGCTTCTTAAATGTTTCTTTCTTTCTTTCTTTAAATGGTTTTTTCCAAAAACTGTTGTAACAGCAAGCACCCTGACATACCCAGGATGGCCTGCTAGCACAGGTTCTTTGATCTGCTTTTCTTAAAGGAAAGGCAACTTAAAAGGGTCAACAATCTTACTTTAGTTACATTCACTAGTCCGGGGGAAAGGTTGGCATCCTGAACATGGAGAAAATACAAGCAAAGAAATTAGCACAAAGATCAACAGACAGGGCTCCAGCTGTCTGAACACAATAGTACAACCACCTACATATACCACCAAAGCAAAATCTCACTTCAGAATATATATTTACTTCTCAGAGCCAGAAGGCATCACAACCTACCTGCTTCAGTGCCTAATTACCAAAAGGTGTGAAAGCCTTCCTGCAAGCAAGCCTCCCCTAAGCAAGCTCTTCCTTAGGCAAGTTCCTCCCACAATGGGTTCTGTGTGACTCAGGATGTATTGCAGCTGTGATTGAACATATATGGTCACATAGGTCTATTAATGGACAGGGAAGATCTTCCTATTCCATTAACATTACAGCTATTAATCATTAGAATTACTTATCTATATGTAATATTATGAATGCAATTGAAAAGAGATAGAAGAAGATGTCCCAGGAGGAAGGGATGTTGTGGACAGAGAAAAGACAAGTCTGACATCATCAGCTGTCTGCTAGCTATCTCCTGGATACCCCATAGACATCTAACTCAGCTTGTCCAAAATGTAACTGAGCATCTCCCTCCCCACTCCCAACTTCCCTCATCCAATATTCTCTATATATTTTGAGGTCCCCACCACGGTCCCAGTTACCCAAGCTTACAATCTGAGAGCTATCTTTAACTGTTTTTATCTCTCAACCCAATATCATGAGTTACTTATACCTCTTGCCTCCATGTTCTTCTTTCACTTACATAGCTACCACCAGAGTTTTCATCCCCATCACCTCTTTCCTGGACTATAACAATAGCATAGTGTTTTCACATAGTTCATGCGTTTAATCAGAGATTGCATATATGTTTGTTGAATTAAATTGGTGAGTGGGAAGAGGTGTGGTAAAGAAAACTGTTTCCATGTGTTTTATTCCCTGGGTTTCTCCTTCAGGAAATATAGGACAATAAAATCCGTTAGCAAACTCTTAAAAATTTAGGCTTCATATTCAAAGGTGCTGTATTATGGAAAAAAAGTAATTTATAAAGGAAACATCATCAAATATTTATTGATTGTCTACTATCTCCAAGGAATTGTGGCAATTCCTAGTTTTTCTTGATGGTTCAGTGAGTCTCATAAGAATGAGAAGCACTGTTTTTTTTTTTTTGCCAGTCTGTATCCTAATAGGGAAGGTGAGCTGGATTTAAATAGCTGGACTTTCTATTCTCTCCTACAAGATAGATATCCTAAGAGACAGCAGGCTAGATAATACATTGTCAGTGGCTGCTTGAGATTTATTGGGAGATATGAATAAGATCAGACATATTTATAGGCTATTGATTGCAAGTTTTCCACTCCCCCCTGCCTCACCCCCCCAAGCAAGCCTAAAGTATGGGAAATATGTGTTTACTAAATAATTTAGAAATTCTTCCTAGTGCTTTCAAAATATGATGCAACCCACAGATCCTCACCTTACACAGGTGGCAAGACCCACTGGGATACCTACCCCCAACTTCCTTTCTTCGGACCCGATCCAGGTAGGAAAAGAGAAACATTACTCACACTTGGGTAAGTCAAGAGTCACCAGCTTTAATTCCTCAGGTCAGATTGAGAATTCACTGCCCTACCATCTCCCAGTACCTTTGTCCTAAATTATTTTGCGCCTAACATCTGCCTGGCCTCCAGGACCTTCAGACCCCTCAGGCACTGCCATCTGACCAGATAATGCATCTTAAGGGCCCCTGGGCCTTGCCAGCCACACCCCTGCTGCAGGCTTATGCCTCTCTGGGCTTTTCCATCTGCCCTAAGATGAACACTCTTCTACGTGTGATATCCCCTAATTAGGGTATGAGCTCCTTGAAAGCAAAAGTTGTCTTGCTTGTTCTAATGGTATCCTCGATACTTAGCATAGTGTTTGCACATAGTGCAAAGTGCTTTGTAAATATTTTTTTCATTCATTCAACAATCTGTTATACAAAGGGAGATGCACTTACATTTATATAAATGTTTCTTCTATGAGTGACTTAGTCCTTAGGCCACTGGTTGCTATTTATTTTGTGGACTGTATATAACAATGTGTGAGAACCATAAGACACTCAGGGCACTGAAGTAGGAGCAACAGCCCAGATTAGCTCATGGGCTGCCTCCCTTAAGCCTATAGAAAGATGGTAGATTAATTATTGAGCAAGGATTTTTATTGTAGCGAAGAACTGGAAACAGAATGAGAGCCCATCAGTTGGGGAATGGCTAAACATTTATGACATGTGAAAGTAATGAAAAAATTACTGAATTGTAAACAATAACATATGTTATGAGAAACCTGGAAAGCCTTATAAGGACTGATGCAGAATAAATTGAGCAGAACCAGAACAATTTATACCGTGGCCACAATAACGTAAAGTGAAACAATTCTGAATGAGTTCAGAACTATGATCGACTGATTTTGAAGCCTCCTTTCCCATGACTTGGCAGAGCAAGGATGGATCAGAGGTAGAGAATGAAGGATACCTTTTAAGACATAGCCAATGTGCTCATTTGTTTTGCTTCATTATACGTACTCGTTCTAGGGGAAGACTTGTGAGGTATGGGGAGGTGATTGGCGGAATAATAGTGATGCCAAAAAAAAATCAATGAAATCTTAATGAATACACAAGGAAGAAAAGTTCAGATGTAAGGCTAAAACAAACATGATGGTTTTGTTACTACCACGCTAAATTTAATGTATACTTAAAAAAAAAAATCCTACATATCAAATTCAGTTTTATAGACAATTCTATTTCTGTTCTTTGTGTATAGAAATAGTCGTATTTGTAGATGTTAGTTAAGTTCAAAAAAAAAAAAAAAAAGAAAAACATATTATTCAGCAAGGGGATTCCCTGAGGTAACCATCATTCATCACTCCCTTTGAGTCAAATAGCTACCCAGTTCTTCTCTGATGAATGTGTGCCTCCCAGAAGGATTCAGTGTTCCAACCGATTGCTAGAGGGCCCTCGGCCCAAAAACACCTAACAAATTCCCCCTCTCCACAAGCCCCCCAATCCCCCCACTCCCAATCAGTGCCACTGAAGTGCATGGCTTCAAGCAGCTTTCATAATTTAAGTCAGAGGACGATCTGAAATATTTCTAAAAATATATAAGATGTATTTAAGATATATTCAGTCTATGATCTATGACTCTAAAACTCCTTTCCCAAATCTATAATCTCTTCTCTCAATCAAGGATCACACACACACACACACACACACACACACACACACACACACACACACAGTAGTGGTAATAAGGGCAGGGCTTTTTGATGTTCTTCTCTTAAGTGCCTTTAATGATTTTAGCCTTTGTTTGAATGGGGCTGGTAAAGTGAGATCTTGCCTTGGAATGTTTCTCAGCACTATGACAATTTGGATTCATTGAAATGGAAACCTTAACTTTCCCACACCCTAAATGGGACTATTCACTGTTCTTTGTTTGAGTGCTTCTAGCACTGAGGTAATCAAGTGCCACAGGGCCCTGAGATAGGTATATAAGATGGAAGGTTGGTGTTTGACTTTTGGGGCTCACTCATGCATGGAGTGTTGAGGCTCTGAGCAAGCCATAACTGCCCCCTCCACGCCCCACCCCGCCCAGCTTTGCTAACCCAGACCCATTGGTTCTTCTTTGGTAACTATGAATTCTGGTTTGAATCAGATAAGGTCTGTCTGTTGATGTTTGTAATTTCTGTTTTGTATTTGCCCCGAAGTTCAGGGGGCTTATCTTTTCCCCTTGAACTAAGTGAATGATATATGTATGTTTAACCCCTTAAAGTTGCTTCCTTTATGTGTGGGATGGATTTTATGAATCCAAGAATTAAAAACAGAGGCGTCTCAAGGTGAAAGTAGAAAGGAAAGTTTATTACGATCCCGGGAAAGGGCCACTCGGACACCGAAGTTCTCTCAGTGTCAGAGCGCGCTGGACACAGAAAATTGGGGTGTTTATATAGGTCCCTAACCGCAATTCCCCCTCCCAACCTCCTTCCTCTCAGCTTGCAGACGTAAACTTCGAGGGTACAATCTGGACGCAATAAATCTATCCCAGGGACAATGGCAAGGAACAAAGTTTTAATTATTTTTGACAAGCAAGTGACGAACATGAACTTCCCACCATTCTTATTTCATTCTACTATCAATCTCAAAGTAGTAAATCTGTCTTAATGACAATGACAATGACGATTGAACAAACAGTTCGGTTATCGGTGACAGGCAGGAATTAGTTGTTAGTTACCTCATTTTCACATCTGTGGCTATGACGGATATCCCCAGTACCCTTACACCTTGCCTCCCATCATTCTTATACCTAACTGATCTTGCACGTCTACGTTGCACCTGGCTTTCCGGCTTTTCATCCATTCTTCTCCCAAACGGAGGTTCCCTCATCCTGGGGTCAATATACAGGGGGTGAGCATCCTGTGTCCTATCCTTACCCTCAGAGAATTTTATGGTTGCTGACTTATTCACCCCAACCCTTCTTTCTTTCAGGCCTCTCACCATTAGGTTAAATACACAGGGTAGGAATATCTGGTGTCCGATTCCTAACCCCGGGACCCTACGGTCACTAGCTTAGCTTGCAGAATGCAGAAGGAAAAATATCTGAGTAGAGAAATGACCTTACAGAAAAGAGAATATCTAAGTAACTTGCTATCCTACTTATTTTTATTTATCTAATTCTTCCCTTTTTATGAGAGGTCTTCACTCGTCCCACACACTTTAGAAAAGCAGATCAAAGAACCTGTGTTAGCAGGCCTTCTGTGCACTGGTTGTTGTTGGTTTTACAGTCACAGTAGCTGCTAGGAAATTGTTGCTACACACACACACACACACACACACGCGCGCGCGCGCGCATGCACGCACACATTCACAAGACACATGTGAAGTATTTTATATCTGCATATTATGGTGGTCACATAATTTGTTGACCATAGAGAAAATGGAAGAAAACAGCTTAAGTACCTCCAACCATCTTAAAAAACTTCTCTGTCTTACTGGCCAGATTTTAGGAATCCCAGATGGACAGTTCTATACCACTCGCATTTGTTTACAGGTAGAAGACAGAATTAAGGGAAGAGGCAGCAAGTATGGACCTCTGTTGCAACAATCCGGCTAGCAGCTGCTGTAGGGGTGAAAGACCAACACAAGCCCAACAACAAGAACGATGCCAGCACAGGTTCTTTTGATCTGCTTTACTGAGGAAAGCAACGTTAAGGGGTTAACAATCTTATTTCAATTCAACATACAAATATCATTCACTTAGTTCAGGGGAAAAAGCCAGCACCCTGAACTTCAGAGCAAATACAAATTACAAACATACATTATAAAAAGACCAAATACAATTCATAGTTACCAAAAAAATGATCAACACCTGGGTGAGCCGGGAGGTTCCTAGAGCAGCTGCCCAGAGTCCTGCCCCAACACTCCTCTGTGAGTGACAGCCTCCCGCAAATAGCTCTGTTCTCTCTTTCATTACACTCTTTAGCCATCATCAAATGCCATCTGAGTGACCAGAACTTAGGCTCCTACTATTGACTCTGGTCTTAGCAACTCCCCTTAGGACCCTGAGGGCTTCACACTCACGTAGGCTTAGCATCTAGTAGTTAGGCCTTTGGGCCTGGGGCTTTGCACCTAGTAAGGCTCAATCAAAGACACTTAATTAATTTATCATTCTAAAACAGTAAGAAAGGTCCAACCTAATTGATATTACAGCCTCCAACTCTGGATCATTATGTTGTACCAGAAGCGAGCCAGACACATCACAGAGTATAAGTTTTAAGTGGAGAATTTATTATCCATGTGTTGAAGCGAAAGGGTAGTTTATATAGGATATGGGGGTACAGAGTGGGGGGGAACAGGAACAAAGGTCCTGGCTGATCAAAAGATTCAATCAGGTTATCCTCCTATTGGGATAATCTCATTTACATTCCTTGGTGGAGTCACAGAGCCCCAGGGATATCTGCTAGAAAGGGTCTGCCAGGTTATCCTTCAGTGGGATGGTGCTATCTATTGAGATTCCTTGGTGGAGTCATGGAGTCCCAGGGGGTTTGCTAAATGCCAAAGGTATCTGAGTCCATTCTTTCTGGGGGTGCTTGTCAGTAGCTGGGGGTTACTCAGGGGTTCCTAATTTTCCTTGTATTACAATTAACTCTAAGCAAGGGAAAATAGGGGAAGCATGATTAGAGAAAACAGACCAGCCCCAATCCCCCTTACTTCCCCTCCCCCCCCACCCATCCCCCATCCCCATCACCTTCATGTCTGTTACTGAGCTCCAGCCTCCTTCTCCCATCTGGCACTCTCACCCTGGGCTTTCAGGCTTCTGATTGGGGATTTGGATTCACCATAACTAGCTCAGCCTCCACACACCATGCTGCTGTAGCCATACCCTGCCATGCAAACTTCCTTCTTTCTGTTTACCTCTAGCCCTGGGAACTAATCACACCCACATTATTATTCCTGGAAAGTATAGTTCCATCCCCAAACTACATTTACCAGCACTATGATATTCCTGACCATTACATCCCCACGTAACTATTACTTGTTTTGTGTTTTCCCCCTTTTGGAATATAAACTCCTTGGATGCAGGGAGTCTTTCCTTTTGTTTTTGTATCACCTATACTTAACATAGTGCCTAGCACAGTTTTCAGTCAAAGAAATCAAGACCATCTATGGTCAAATGAAAAAATTCTCTAAATCACTATTGATTAGAGAAACCTCACACCTATCCGATTGGCTAATACGACAAAAAAAAAAGGAAAATAGTAAATGTTGAAAGGGATGTAGGAAAACTAGGACACTAATGCATTGTCATTGGAGTTGTGAACTGATCCGACAATTCTGGAGGGCAATTTGAAACTATGCCCAAAGGGCTATAAAGCCCTTTGATCCAGAAATACCACTGCATAGTTTTTTTTAGTTTTCCCAAAGAGATTTTTTTAAAAAGGGGAAAGAACCTATTTATACAAAAATATTTATAACATCTCTTTTGTGGTGGCAAAAAATTGGAAATTGAGGGGATGCCCATCAATTGGGGAATGGCTGAACAAGTTGTGGTATATGGTCATAATAGAATATTATTGTGCTATAAAAAATGACAAGCAGAATGATTTCAGGAAAACCTGGAAAGACTTACATGAACCGATACAAAGTGAAGTGAGTAGAACCAGGAGAATATTATACATCGTAACTGCAATATTGCACAGTGAAGAATTGTAAATGACTTGGCTACTCTCAGCAATACAATGATCCAAGACAATCCCAAAGGACTATGATGAAAGATGCTATCTGCCTTCAGAAAAAGAACTGATCTTGTCTGAATACAGACTGAAGCATACATTTTTCTTTCTTTTTTTTTGTTGCAGTCTTCTTGCACAAAATGACTAATATGGAAATGTTTTATATGATTGCACATGTATAACCTATGTCAGAGTGCTTACTGTCTCAGGAAGGGGGAAGGAAGGGAAGGAGGAATAGAATTTGGAAGTCAAAACTTAAAAAAAAAGCAACAAATGTTAAAATTTATTTTTACATGTAGTTGGGGAAAAAACTTTTTTAAATATATAATTTCTGGCATATAGCAAGGGCTTAATATATGTTCCTTCATTCTTTCTTTCATTTACTCATCTCACCGACTGGTGGGATTTTCTTCCAGGAGTGCTTCAATATCATCTCTTTTATTAAACATTATGTTATTTTCAGTTGCATTTTGAACTCCCTTGCTATTCAGAATATATTATTCCATTCCCTTCTGCAATTTTTGGTGGGTGCAGAGTAGCCTTCTGTTATTCAAATTTCCTTCATTTTTCAGAATCTTTCTTCCAAGTGTTTGCAGAGTTTGTTGGTTATCTTTTTTCCCATTATATTCCCTTATTTCTTCCCTTCTGACTCCTCAGACAATAGTGGGTGAAGACTGAACCTCAAAGTTTTCTCAATCATCTCCCATGTTGGGGAATTTCTTTTTCACCAGCCCTAGTCACTGCCCTAAGTAGCTTCTGGGAGGACAGAACTGGTACTGGTACTTCAAGCCCTATTTCTTCAGGCCCAGCATAATCCTGCATACCTCAATTCACTCCATTCTTTAGTTCTATACCTGGACTGAGTTAGCATCCATAGCTATCTTATGGGCTGCAGCAAGGGACTGAGTGGGTGCTTCAAGAAAAGCTTCTATAGCCTAACCTAGGGGCTGATCTGGGCAGAAGAGAAGCAGTCTTGTTCCCTTACATGACCTTGCTCCATGTAGAGCTCTGTGGAGATCCCAACCTGACTTTTGGGATGTCTCCTCTCAGATTCATTTCACAAGTTCTTGCCCAACCTTCTGGATCAATATTCTTTTTGAGCTCTTGGCTTTGACCTCAATCTTCCTGTTTATTGGTCTTGATTGTTTCCTCCCCATGCCCCATCCCTCATCCTCTTATCTGTGTTCTCTCCCTTCTGGGTCTGTCACTGCTTTCTGACTCAACTCGACCTATACATTTTTGCTCTATCCCCACCTCAAAAGGGAAGGAGGCATGAACCTCATAGATTTATCTTGTGCCAAACAAATACCACTTTCCACTCCCCTCCCCCAACTATAGGTGTGTAATTTTTCATGTAGAAAAAGTCAGTGTGTTTGGCTAATTTTTCAAAACTGTTTTTTTAAATCTTTATTATGGAGAAGGCTCATTGGATAAGGAGAGGGGAAGATTGATATATTCAGAAATGAATGTGATATTAAAAATGCATCAATTTTTCTTAAAATTGAAAAAGAAAAATTCAACCCAAAAAGAAAAAACACACATGGCAGAGTCACTTGTTACTCTACAGACATTCCAACAGAAGGCTGTAAGGCAGTGGGCCCAGAACACTATGCTCCAGCAGCAGTTGGGGCAGACATGCTCCAGGGAGCTGTTTGAAACCCAGCACAAAGTGAATTGGTAATTCTGGAAGTGGCTAGAGTCAACTGCCCACCTACTAGCCCCATGTACCCCTCTTTATCCTCCTCCCTACCCAGTCTGTTCATCAGATATGCAGAGAACTCTCCAAGGCTTTTGGCCTAAATCAAATTGCATATGAATCTTTGCCCCTGAGAACTCTACACTCTAGGCTAGTGTGTATGTTGCAACATCTTCCCTTTTGAGACAAGCAGCCCACTTGGCCACAACCTTATCTCAGAAATTTTTGTGCCACCCTCCCCTCAAAGAAGTCTGTGATAGATTTCAGGGAGTCAGAATTTGGATGGGAAAACATTCTATTTTTACTAACCTTTAACTGAAATGTAGCATTTCCATTTCCTTCCTTAAAAATATGACTCTGAGAAGGGGTCCATAGACTTCACCAGGCTGCATAAGATTCCATGACTCACACAAAAAAAATAAAGATAAGAAAGAGCTTCTGCTCTGCCTCATGAAGAACAGGCCCCAGTGGGTTGATGTAGAACGAAGGTGTTAAACTCAAAGGGAAAGGCTGCTTGTGACCCCCAAAACTCCTGAGTGTGGCCCAGACTGAATCATATTAAAATGTGATCAAAAAATGTTTAATAAAATAAATAAAAATAAAATAAAATAGAGATAATGTTAATTTATATTTTTCAAATTCAATATGCTGCCTGCAGGATTCATTTGTATTTAAGTTTGGTGCCACTGGGATTCAAGGAGACTTGGGATGTGCCTCTAAAATCCAGAATTTCTAGCCCTTGGTTTTGCTACTTCAAACAGGAGAGGGACATGTAACAAATGTGAGTTCCTTGTGCTGTGCCTCCACCTTGACTGAAAAGCTTCTAGAAGGTTTCCGTGGACCTACATATGATGAATTAACCTGGACGGCAGGAGATTTAACTGCAACCATCTAGCAATGTTCCCCTTTAGAGTTATGCCTTCAGTTTTACCATAGGGCCTCTAGCATTCCTCCTACCCACCTGCTGGCCCTGATGCCCTATTCTTGGGCACAACCAAAGAGTAATGCCCTCACCAGACTCTTCTACCCAGCTCCACAGGCACAGGTACTGTCTCTATGCTACCCAAATTCTGTCATTTTTTCAGGACCCTACTTGTTTGTCACCCTTAAAATTAAACTTCCCAACTTCTAGGTGGTACGTGGTTCCACACTCAGTGACCCCTGAGGCCCTAGGAATTTCTCAAAACCTTCTTCTCCTTCATTAAGACCAAATACCTGCAAGCCAATGCCTCCCTGTGCTAGTTGAGATGATTAATAGGTATCTGCTTCAGTGTAGACCAGGGACCCAGGAGACAAATTCCAGCAAGCCAGAGTAGGGAAGCATTGCTAATGCTCAGCCTGAAAATTATTTGCTCCTTACACTTCCCAGCGGATCTTAAGGTCTTTTGACTGGTTTATATAATCTGGATATGCATGGGACATGGCAAAGCCTTATTCACTTTCTGTACTTCCAAGAGCATTGCCTTGAGCCAGCTTATACCACATGCCCTGAAGCCTCACCAGAGCTCGATGCAGTTGAAGGAGAAACACTACTATGATCTGTCAGACATGTTTTATCTTGGTCTTCATCTTGATCTCCTTGGACCCTAACAAACAACCCACTTAAAGGCTGAAGCACCCATAGTTACAGTGGGAGCCATCTTCTGACAGGCTGCAGGCCTCGCTCTGCCCCATGGCACATCACATTCCTATCCTGGTGGTCACCCTTAGAACAAAAGAGCCACACTACATAGGAGGAAGCAATATTTGTAGCAAAGACCCTCTCTGAGGCATGGAGACATCACTTTGATGTAGGCAGACACATCATTCAAATAAAATGAGGTAATATTTATAAGGCTTAGCTCAGTGCCTGGCACATAGCAGGCACCTAATAAATACTCCTTCCCTTCCCTACTCTCTCATTCTTGTACGCCTATATAAATGCTATAAAAATGTGAAGCACCTAAAGCAAGTCAGTCAACCATTCCATCAGGAAGCATTTTTAAGTGCTTACACTGCACTGGAATCTGAGAGGAAAAATATTATAATTCTGAAACAATCCCTGCCTTCCAGAAGGTCACATTCTATTGGAGAAAACAATAGACACATATATAGTATATATTCAGAAATTCGTTGTCATTTTTGTGTTATATATACCTTTAGCGGGAGAAGGGGGCAGCTAGGTGGCACAGTGGATAGAGTGCAGGACCTGGAGTCAGGAAGACTCATCTTCCTGAGTTCAAATCCAGCCTCAGATACTTAGCTGTGTGACCCTCGTCAAGTCACTTAACCCTGTTTGCCTCACTTTCCTCATCTATAAAATGAACTGGAGAAGGAAGTGGCAAACTACTCCAGTGTCTTTGCCAAGAAAACCTCAAATGGGGTCACAAGGAATCAGACGCTACTGAAAACAACTAAACAACATAGGTACGTACAAATTTAATGGGGGTCTGGTGCATTGCAGACTCCTTCATCTTATTTGATAGATGCAACCTCTCTGCATGGAGGATGCTAGGCAGCTTGCTTCTAGGAGAATGGTGATGACCTATATAGGCATATTCATTCTACCATTGGTTCTGGTTGGCTAACCCATGGAGCATGGGAGGCTCTTTGGCTGTGGAGGCATTAAAAAGTATTAGGTGACTTCTATCTCTCTCTTAGACTCTTTTGTCTCATTCTTTCTTGAAGGATCTCAATGACTCCTTTACTCCTCGTGAAGGAAGGTTGTTGACAACCTTAGACATTTCAAAGATCAGAAGTACAAGCCATAGGAATCCAGAAGTCAGAATCCCAACTGGATTTTGCAGCTGGTGCAGCATTGATATCCCAAGGAGCAAGGAATGATCTTCAGGAGTGACTTGAAAGACCCCATCTGGAAGTGCCAGTGTTGTGTAGCAAATGAGCTAAGTTTTGATCCTACTCCTCCAGAGACTGAGGTCTATACCACCCTATGGGAGATTATACTCCCTGAAGTATGGTGGGAGGAATATTTGTACTTTGTTTTTTATGTATTTTCAAAGTGAATATCTCTTTGTAAAAGTTAATTGATGCTAAATAGCTAAATGAAACTGAGATACTAAAAACAAAAACAAACAAAAAGAAACTGGGATACTAATCACTGGCTTCTAATAATGAGGGGGGCAGTAGAAATGAGAGAACCCCAAATCCTCAGTTACCCCTGGAACCCTGAGAGGTTCCTGAGGCAATACCCATGTGTCATTCCTGGCCTAAAAGAGTTGGATCAAGGCATTATGTCACACAGAATATATACAGATTGCTTAAAGGGTTTGCAGAAAGGCACTGGAGGCTGTGGGAATCAGCATTTCATGTAGAACATGGCATTTGAGCTGAATCTTGAAGGCAAATAGGAATAGTAAGCAGAGGTGATGAAAGAAAGTATTTCACATGTTAGGGACAGCCAGGTTAGAGGCACAGGGGTGAGAGATGGAATGCCATGTTTGAGGAACATTAGGAAGGCCAGTTTGACTAGACTGTAGACTATGAGGAGTAATGTGTACAATGTTGGGAATTGTGAGATGGGGCCAGGTTATAAGGGGACATCAATGTCTTGGGTATTATTCTACAGTGGGTTCAACTTTACCATCTCTTAGGTTACCTCCTTCACTAAAGTTTTTCTATCTCCCATTGTGGCACAGAGGTAATTATGGGTACTCAAAGGCTATGCTGGTTTAACACAAGCTCTGGCAGGCCCTTCCAAGTCAGGAAGACCGAGTCTGGGCCCATGATAGACTATGTGACTGCATTCCCAGCTTCTCAGGCCTTGCTAAGTTCCCAGTTGCTCAAGTCTAGCTAAGTTCAGAGATGCATCATCAGGTTATTCATAAAATTTTGACTTTTTCTAGTACTGGAATTCTTGAAACTCATCTATTCCAAGTGATAGAAGAATTCAATTTGTAACAATAGAGGCAATACCCATGACAGTGAAACAACACATTTAAAAGTACCAAAGTATGTCCAAGGACATCACAGCCAGCATGTGGATACACTGTCACCAAACAAAAGAAACAGCAATGACAAAAAAAAATAATGCAGAATTTGGACACCCAGCAGGTAAGCCCCCCTGCATCTCCTGAAGACCATCAAATGCATTGCCACTCAGTCTCAGCCAGGCCTGCTAGATCTAATCCCTCCACAGCCAGCACCTATATGTCTGCTCACTTCTACCACCATCCCCAGGGTTGCTCTGTCTTTGCTAGCTGGCATGTGAGTCTCTCTAAAATTTTATAGGCTGTTATCTGGAAGTTTTGTTGGGTATGTATTTGATATAATGTCCGCCGGTACATTTAGGCCTGTGAGATATATTAGGATGAGAGTGCCACCGGGATGCCATAATGCTTGTTAAAACTCCACACTGAGTCCCTTTCACCCCTGAGCAACAGTGTTATTGGACTTTGCCTTGCACCAATCAGCAAGCATTTATTAAACAAACATTTGCTGCCTGACATATGAACCTGCTGTGTTAGAAAGAACATTGGATTTGGAGTCCAAGGATATGAGCTCAAATCCTGATTCCGACATGTTACCTATGTGTCCTTGAGCCAGATAAGCAAACACTCTAAACTTCAGTTCAGGGATTCTTAATGTTCCTTGTATCATGGACCCCTTTGGCAGTCTGGTATAGTCTCTGGACCCCTTTCTCAGAATGATGGGTTTTTTTAATTCATAAAATAAAATATACGGAATTGGAAAACAATTATACTGAAATGCAATTGTCAAAATATTTTGAAAAGCAAGCCTCGAGTTAAGAACTTTGGGCTAAATGATGATCAATGTTCCACTCCAAATCTTAAGGTCCTGGAACAGGGTAGATACCTTATCATTGACTGCTTGGAGAAATAGTAAGCAGTTCACGCTGATGCCCTTCAAGCAGCCAAAGCTGCAGGTAAATAGGAAGTCAACTGCCATCACCCTCCAGGGGAGTCCTTAAATACAAGAGGCCTAGACTGGCTAGTTTCCCCAAGCTATAGATCCCTTATGAATCACTCAGGAGGGGAATCCCCATGGCCTACCATGTAGAATTACACTTCCTGATACTCATTTATTTGGTTTTCCATCAGACCTTGCTACAACATATCCACCTCTACTCAAAATACAGCCTAATTTTTATAATAAGATTTATGTAGCACTTTAAGACTTGCAAAGAACTTTAAGAACATTATTTCATTTAACATTCACAGCAGCCTTGGGAGGTAGGTGCTATTTTTATCCCCATTTTACAGATGAGGAAAACGAGGTAAATAGAGGTTTAAATGATTTGCCCAAAACCACATAGCTAGTTAATTTTTGAAGCCGGATTTTAACTCAAGACTTCCTGGTTCTTATACTCCATCCGATGTACCACCTAGCTGACTTAGTCCTCATCTGTGCCCAATACAGTATTCACAGATAGGCAAGAAGACTATATAGTCTGAGAAATCTTGGATTTGTAGAGGCTTTGAGAACACCTACAATACCTGGTAAATCATGAGAGATATGAAGCTGAAGAAAGAATATAGGACCCAAGAGATAAATTACCTTGGCCTAAAATTGGTAACTATGATATCCCACCTAAATATAACAGTTCTGCAAAGGCATCCTCAAGGGTAGGGATGGCAGCCAGGACCACAGTTATGTGAATGTAGCTGAATGAGGGAGGTAGTAAGTCAGGCAGATAACAAACATTTATTAAACACCACACTGGGGCACATAGTACTTATGCTAAGTTCTGGAGATAACAAAGCCAAAAACAATCCCTGCTCTCGAAGAGCTTACAGTCTAATGGGAGGCAACCACATGTAAACACCCCAGATAATTGGCCCTACCTCTAGCTCCGTGCCCATGGCCTTCATTCATCCACAGATTCAATGTCTGTGGAGAAAGAACTTGACAGCAGTCCCTGAAGGTCCTATAGCCTTGCCTTTTCAGCAGTCACAACTACTAAAGACCCTAAAATAAGTTCACACCACCAAAAGATTTTGCACTGTCAAATGATTTAACATCAGAAAAAGATAGTTTTATCAGTGGAAATATCTTGGAAGAAGATGCAGTACCATCCACTTTGATGTCCTACCTGAGGGACTATGGAGCATTTCCATTTAACTCATAGCCGAAGTTTCCTCTATGTAGCCCCCCCACCCATTGGAATGTGAGCTCCTTAAGAGCAGAGTCTGTCTAGCTTTTCTATTTGTATTTACATTTTAAAGCACAGTGCTTTGAACGTAAGTGCTAAATAAATCCTTTCTCATTTATTCACCCAAAAAAGGACAAGTATAAATGTATGAAGCAAAGCCATAACACAGATGTAACAATGATCATCATTAATAATTATAACCTGTATTTATATAGTGCTTTGATTGGTAAATAGTGCAAGCATTATTATATTTTGCAGATGAAGGAACTGAGGCTCAAAAAGATTGTCACTTCCCCATAGTTGCATGATTAAAACAAAAAGACCAGTTTGGCTAGATTGTGGAGTATGGAAAGTATAGTAGTTTGTAGTAATTAAACTGGAAAGGAAGATTGGGATCACATTATCTAAATAAAGGAGTCTATTTCTAAACGTATCATATTGAGTCGTGGGGTGATATGGCCATATTCAATGCATAAGGAAAATCACTTGGACAGTTATGAAAGGGAAGGAAAGATGGATTGGGGTGGGAAGAGACTTGAAGCAGGGAGAACAATTAGGAAGTCATTCTAAAAGCCTGGGGGTAGGAAGTAAGAAGCAAGAATACATTCTCTGTATTCTTGGTAGCATTTTCCAGATGGACAGTAGGCTTCGTGAAATATCTGTAAGTAATCTGTGAATCCTCACGGGCTATTGACTATATTTAAACATCTAAATTTGAAAGCAAGTAAATTTTGGCATCAAGTGGAGTGGGGTTGATAGAATTTCTGAATCCAGGGCCAACCAAGAAGTCAAATTTCCCATTGTCCCTGCCTCTTTGTGCCTGGATCTCTTGTTCCACTTACTCTATAGACAGCAGAGAAAGATGAAACTGAGACACTCTCTGGTTTCCATCGTAATAACTTCTTGGGTTCCAGGAACTAGGTGCCCCCTGATGATCTTCAACTAATACAGGTAGTTCTGATTTCAATAAGAACGTACAAATCAGGGCAGTCAGCAGACACTAAAACTGCCCCATTCTGCACCGCAAGGTAGGGGCAGCTAGAAGAAGGGAAGGGAAAGTAAACGAAGGTCCACAGCGGACAGTGTAGACCAAAAGTCAAGAGGACAGACTTGATGAAGTATCTGTCCAGCTACAGATTTGAGTACTAAGACTCTACAAATACCTAAAGAGGGATGAAAGGTCATGGAGAAATAGGTATTGGAGGGCTAGGAATCATGGCTTTGTTGAAAGTAGAAGAATGAGGATGGAGGACCCATATACATGTGAGACAGTGCTAGAGGCAACTGTTCAGATACAGAGCTGTTCTCAGCTCCCTCCCCAACACCACTTCTGCCCCTCATCTGGATCAGGAGAATACTAAAGATCGTTATGGTAATACCACCATTCATATGTAAAGAACAGAGGTTCTTAACCCGGGGTCCACAGGTCCATGAACTTGGATAGGGAAAAAAATTACGTCTTAATTTTCACTAGCCTCTAGTTGAAATCTAGTGTTTCCTTCAATATTTCAAAATATTATTCTGAGAAAGGATCCCAGAGACTTCATCAGACTGCCAAGGCAGTCCATGACACCAAAAAAGTTAAAGAACTGGTATGGAATCTTTCAGAGCACTTTCAGATACATTAATAAGTGTTCATTGAAGAAATAAAATACCTTGCGTCATTTGATCCCTGTGTGGGACCATTACTATTAGGGCAGTTATTACTATCCCTTTTTCACAAAAGATCATAGATTCAAAGCTGGAAAGTCCATTATCCTAACTTCTTCATATTACAGGTTGGGAAACTGAGGCCCAGAGAGGTTAAATGATTTGGTCATACCAGTAGGAAGTGGCAGAACAAGATTCAGTCCCACACCTTTACACCACGCTGCTTCAGAAAACTGAGGACAGTTGAGAGATATCCCTAAGGGGAGGGAGAGGAAAAGAGACAGAGAGAGAGAGAAAGAGACAGACAGAGAGAGAGAGAGAGAGAGAGAGAGAGAGAGAGAGAGAGAGAGAGAGGACTGGGTCTAAAACCTAACTCTATTGATTAAGGCAATCAAAAAAATATTTATTAAATGCCTGTTATGTGCAAGGCATCATGCTAGGTTCCTGGCTCTGGGCTCTTTCCATGGTTCCTTTCTTCCTTCCCAAGCTTTAGGCTACAAAATCGAAAGAAGATTAAGGACCCACATTCAGTGAGGAGCCCAGCACCTTGGAATAACAAATTCAGTCACTGTTAAATTGTTTTTGTCAGAGATGGAGGAGCGGTGATTATATTAAAAGGGCTAAGCTCATATATTGGAGGGGAGGGGGGTTCTGGTAAGAAGAGGAGGACAGTATCTTACAGCAGATTCCACATTTTGAGAAAATTCCTAGGTCTTGATGGGGTAGGGGCACCAGGGTTATCAGGGTTTATTTTTGTCTCCCAGCCTTCTGGCTTAAGCTGCAAAGCTCTTCTCTTCGCCTGCTGGGTGGGGTTGCCATAGAAACTCTTTCAGGAGAAAGGCTGACTTTCTTTATAGTGATTGTGACTCCCAGCCAGGGCCTGAAACAGCCCAGCCACCTCCAGACACATACAGAGTGGCTCCTGGTTCAGAAATGGGTCATATTCCCTCTCCTCCAGAGTGCCAGGAACCCCAGGAGAATTCCACTCCACATGTGAAGGGCTCCCCAAACTGAGTAGTCCCAAACATCCAAGCTCTTGAAAGCTAATTTTCTACTGTGCCGTGCTTAGGGTGACCAGACAAAATATTGGAATTAGCTGCCTTAAATGAATGCTGTCTTTGAAGAGTTAATGGAATTTTGATATCAAATCTCATTTGTTCTCCTAAAATATCCTTGGATTTTAAGCATCAGAGTCAAGACAAGACAAATGCTCAACCAAGGCTAGACTTGAACATTGTGCCCTTTTGCATTTGTAAATTGTACTTCCCATATCTATTTCATCTACCAGAGGATTTGAGCTTTTGCTTGTAACATGCAACTAAATTTATCCCAAAATAAATACTATATGTCATGGAGTGTAGAATTTTCTTACAGCAAAATATGTGCATTCATAAGAGTAACATTTTTTTAAAGGCTCCTTAGTTGTTCCTCTGGATGTTTTACCTTAAGTGGCAACCTACCAGAATTGTAATTAGCAATTTTTGTACCTGGAGAAAGTGAAAAGTGTTCCCTCTGTTGAAGATGGGAGCAGATGCCAAATGGTTATGGGAAAGAGAAACTCAATGTGAAGTCACTGCCAAGGAAAATATGTAGGGTGGGATGGGGGAGGAGACATGCAGGAGGTTGGGGGCAAAGGCGGTGCTGTCAGCACCCTGGGACAAAGCCCAAAGTGCGCCTGTCTAGTTTTAGTTATATAGTCTATTTTACCTACTTCAGGATCTTAGGCTTTGTAACTGAAAAGGCTACAGAGTCCTGACTCTGATTTTCACTGAGGCCCAGAGAAACTCCATGACTTTACTTGGGAACTACAAGGACCTGGTCCCTTGACTCACAATCCAAATTGTCATATACTGGTTGCTCTGTAATGGAAGCCCAAGTTCTTGAATTCTGCATGGGTCTTGTAAAGGAACAACCCTGAGTATGGGGTGCTCTTTCTCATTTCCTTCCTGCCAAGGGTCATTTATTTTTAGGCCTTTCTGGTTGCAGCTGACCATGACATTCTAAATGTGTCACGTATATAATATCAGGGTGTGTGGTATGTATGAAGCACATTCAATGCTTTTAGTGTCAAGTGATAGCTAAGATATCAAGTGACTAGTTGCTACAAACAGACTAGCAAAGGCCAGCTAGCCAAACAGGCTAGCTATTCCTTGGGGCCTTTGTCAAAAATTGTACCTTTCCTTCCTTATCATCAGTCTGAGCTCTTCCCTGAAGGCGGTGCCATGCCAGATGTTGAACATGACACCCACTGTGTTTGTCTGTATTGATGCTCACACAGATCCATACACTGGTAGAGCACAGTATACCCAGAGAATCAAATAATATAAGTAGAGACTCTGATTCAAGTTCCTGAGCAAATAAGTGGCTACAATGACATTGAGGACAAGTGACTATAACAACAATGTTGCTAGCAGCTGTTGTAGGGGTGAACCAAGAACAAAAGCACACAGGAAGGCTGCTGGCACAGGTTATTTGATCTGCTTTTCTAAGAAAAGCAACTTTAAGGGGTTAACAATCTCACTTTAATTAAACATACATATATCATTCACTTAGTTTAGGGGGAAAAGCTGGCATCTTGAACTTCAGAGAGTATACAAACAGAAATTACAAGCATACATTATATAAACAGAACAAATAACACAAACCAGTCTATCCATAGCAATACATACATAGTTACCAGAGAGAAAAGCACCACCATCTGGGTTTCAAAGTGGGAAGGGGGGTGGGAGGAGGCTCTTTCAACTGCTACCCAGAGTCTCATCACCAACACTCTTTCAATGAGTGTGCTGTCAAAAGCCAAAAAAAAAAATAAAAAAACACAGCCTCAGAGCTCTTACACCTCAGGGCTGAGAATCACTCAAACAAAAACAGCAAAAAGTACTACTTTGCTTGCCATTATATTTGAAAGGCAAGACTCATCAAAGGTACTTGATTACCTCAGCATTCCAAAAGAGAAAACAGTAAAAAAAAAGTCCCACCCTGATTGCCATTACAGTGACCCCTGTGGGTCTGATGCAGAAAATGGTTGAGAGCATAGTACTGTGCTAAGGAAGAAAAATGACAACTCAACTGGTCATCGAGAAGTCAAGTTTCAGAAGATTTCCTTATCACTCAGTCACAACACTACTATTCATGAAGAAAATGATTTTCCATAACATATAATTTCCATAACAATAGCTAGCATTTACAAGGTGCTTTAAGGCTTGCAAAAAGCTTTATAAATGTCATCTCATTTTATCTCCATAACTCTGGGAGGTAGATGCTATTATTATTCCCATTACAAAAATGAGGAAACTGAGGGAGGCAGAAATGAAGTGGCTTATGCAGGGCCACACTGTAAAGATCATGCCTAAAGCTGCATTCAAATTCAGGTCTCCTGACTCCAGGACCAGCACTCTATCCACTGTACCACCTAATTGCCTCTACCATAAATTAATATTAAGTAATATCCTTCTCAGGAAATGAATAAGCTCTTTTTAGGCTGATTCAAGTATAGCACAACTTGGAAGCCGAGGAATGATCTCTTAGTACACCTCTAGGTCCTAAGATGAGTTGATGAGATTCCCCCTGAGAGAAAGGGCAAAGAGGAAAAGGGGATCAAGGATAGAACCTTGGGAACTATCTACAAAGACAATGGAAAGAAAGCTATTAGATGAGCCAATGAAGGAGAAGATGAGGGAGTATTCATAGAAGCCAGAAGAAAATCAAGAAAGTTCAGTGTCATATGATCCAAGGGAGAAAAGTATTTTGGAAGGAAATGATGAACAGTCTTCAGTGCTGCCTAGAGGTCAATGAGCGTGCACATCAAGAAAAGGCCATCAAACACAGTTAAAAGAAGAAAGAGGTGACATTAGAGAGAAATGGGGGCATGAGCCATACTGCAGCAAGTTTAAGACTGAGTAGGCAGTGGCAACAAATGTGCACTACTCTTTCAAGCAGTTTGTTAGTAAATGGGAAAGAAAGAAATGGTCTGATAGTTTGATGGCGTCAAAAGGTTGGAAGAAGACTCGCCCCACACCACCCCAGCATTTAGCATTAGCATTTGGTCTAATAAAGCACAGTGTTAAAAAATTGTTTTTAATTGAAATGAATTTTAGGTTAGGGGCAGCTTGAGCAGATTTATATTCAAATAGGAAGGAGGCAGCAGAAAGGAAGAGTTTTAAATATAATTCAATGGAAAGAGCCATTAGCTCTGGAGACAGAGAACCCAAATTCAAATCCCATCTCTGAAGCTTATTACTATGTTATGGGCAACACCTCTCTGGGTGTTTTTTTGAACCTCTCTCGTCTCAGTTTCCTCACATATAAAATGAGGGAATTGGAGTAGATCACCTCAGAGAGAAATTCCATAGGTCTATGATTATATGGTAATTTTCAAGAGAGGGAAAAGGATCATTGATAAAGAAGCAGCCCAAATGAGGTGGAAGGAAATGAATGAGGATACAGTGGAGAGGAACAGCTTTGCCTTGGAGGAAAGGAACAGCAATCCCTCTGAAAGAAGGAGAAGGAGGAGGGGAATGATGAAAAATAAAGAGAGATTTTGAGTTGGGGTCGATCAAATATGAGAGAGATCATGTCAGATTACCCTGATATTCTCAGTAAAGCAGGAAGCAAGGCTATTGGCTAAGTGACATGCTCCCCCTGCTAGGGTAGAGTTGAGGGGGCTTAAGAAGAACAAAAAGGATTTAAAACAGTCACTATAAGAAATGTGATAAGGAGTCTATTATAAATGAATAAAAGAATTGCCAAGTAGCACTAAATGCTTCAGCTGAGGTTAGAGAGTATGAATTTGTGGTGAAAACAATTGGCATGCCTTCTTGGCATCTTTGGAGCAGAAGCAGAGAAAGCAGATGATGGAAGTTTTCCAAAATGAGAAATTGGCAAGGCCAGATATAATGAGAAGTCAATGGGGTGAGGGATTCTAGGATATTAGTGAAGGCCTCATTAAAATGTCTGGCCATTGACATTGGAGTAGGAGATAGACAAGAGAAGGTAGAAGTGGTGTGATAGACTGGAAGAACAGAGAGGGATCAAGAGACTAGAGACACAATAAGGAAAAAGAACAATTTCAGGAAGAGTGAACAGATGGAAAGAGAAAAGACTTTTCTCAAAGAGGTGAAATTCTGAACTTGAAATCTTGAAAGAAGAGTAGTTCTATGTGAATATGAAGTCCGTGGGTGGTGGTGTACTACTTCACATGGGCATGTGAAATAGACTGAAGATGAAGGTATTTAAAACTGAGGACACTGAGGAACTGTGAAATCAGAGAATTGGAAGGATTATTGTGGACACTGGAGTGATCAAGGATGTCAACAGGACAGGATGAAAAGGACTGAAAACCACACATTAAAGGTATTGAGAAAGATAAGGAATGGTAGTCCAAAAGTGATGAGAAGGCAGAGAAGAAGGTTTACGTGGATGGCATGGACCTCGAAAGCATGGTATTCAATGATAGAACAATTATCTGCCCAGTTTCTAGTGTCCATAGCTTGTTGAAATAGATTGGATCGGAGTTTTTAATTTAATTTTAATTATACATCATGTTATCTTATATTCTTTCTTATATTTTGATAATTATTTTTATCTTTGTCCTAAATTTTCTAATAAGACCAGATCATTATCTGACTTACACAGATGACCAATTTGGAAAAGACCCTAAAATTCATAGCCAGTCATTTCCCGTTTATTAATATATATCTAATTTCATTTTTTGGTAATGTTATTTGATACTTGCTATGTCCAGCACTCCCTAGCTCCTTTCTCAAAGAAAATATTTATGGCATATAGTCATAAGGCTTCCCTATATTCAATAAAGCTTTGGCCTTTTTTATTTTTTACCCTCAAACCATATTTTTTCTAATAACCATCCTCTTCGCCCACCTTTGCATTGAAGTCACTAAACATTAAAGCATATGCTGATTTAACTTGGTGGGACTTTTAGAGTTTTCATAGAATATCTCTACCTGTTCATCCCATGCGCAGATATTGACAACTAACATGTAATTATCTTCATGATGATCTTTGCATAAATGCTCATAATTAGCACTGCAATATGGAATGGCCAAGTATTCCATTAAACAATGTTTCTTTTTGCCTTTAGCTGCACAATAAAACCAACTCCTTTAGTTCCATTATTTGCCACTCCAAGGAGGACTTAGATCCATATTTCCACTCAACAGCAATGTCCTTTGTTTTTAGTTTTCATTTATATTGAGGATACCAACATTGATATGATTCTTTTTTTCCAGTAATACATATCCTTGGTGGTCACTAGAAAAGTGTCTCATAGCACGCTAACATTTAAATGAATGTTTATTGATAGTCTAAAATCTGTTTGACTTGAAACACCCTTTTTCTTCTCTTCTTCCACTCTGCCTTTATGGCTTTGAGAGTGGAAGGGAACTGTATAAGACCGAGGGCCATTTTGTATTTTTCTTTGTTCCACAGGCTATCTTATCCCAAGAATTCATGACCTTATGAGGAGCCTACTGGTGATGATCCTCTCTGTACTCAGTTAGAATGATCCTTAGAAAATAGGTATGGGCTATTTCTGGGACAGTATTCAATATTCTTTAAGAACCTCATCCCTTCATGAGGCATCCTTCCAGTAAAATGTAAGTTTCTTGAGGGCAGTGACTATTTCATTTCTTTCTTGGTATCTCTAGCGCATAGCGTGCTGCCTAGATTATCCTCAGATGAACAGTGGATTTGATATGAATATTCCTTTTAATAATGGAGATTGTAACTATTAATGCCTGTCCATCAGATGTGACTCTTGTGAATTTTCTCTCATAAGTTCTCCTTAGGGAGTCCACTTAACATTTTTCCTGACATCTTGAGGATACAAATGGAGTATACAGGCTTTTGACTAGTTATCTCTTACTCTTGGGTGTTGTCCTTCATTCTCGGAGAGGACCAAGATGATGTCACTATGCTAGAGTTAAGTTCCAGCGTGTCCAACTATGGCTGATCAGACCAATATGAGCTCAGAATGCTCTACCACAGGTTGGGCACAAATAGTCCATGTGAGCATTTGGGGAGGAATCTCTCACTCTCACTATGTCACCAGATCATCTTTTTTTAATCATACACTTTTTGATGGCACCCTTTATTCTGATTTTTCTTCACTGTTCCTTATTTGTTATATGTTACAGCCTGCTCACACCCACCAGAGTCCCTTTTACTGCTTTCTGAATGAAATTCATTTTAAGTTATTTGGAGACTATAGTGTTTCATGAACCTGGTAGAATATTGATATTAAAAAGTTGGGTCTTAGCCTGGCACATTTTAATTATTTAATAAATAATTGTTAAATCTAGGCTGGGCACTAGACCTGTGATGGTCTTAGAGAGTGGCCTAGAGAACTGAAAGGTTAAGTGATTTACCAAGGATCACAAAGCCATATTTCAAAATTAGGACTTGAACACAAATTTCCCTGACTTGAAGGCTAGCTATGTAATATTGCCTTTCAGTAAATTATTTAATTAAATATTACCTTAATCTTTTGGGTAGTTAGGACACCCCCTCCACTTTCTTGCTCTGTTTTATGTAGTGATGAGGGATATTGGGTCATCATTGTGCATACATTGAGAGTGAGCTGTTTATTCATTTCTATAGCTCCCTCTACCATACTAATAAGATACACCCAATTAAATGAACTAACTCAACATCCGTGGATTTCCTCACCTCAGGTGGCTAATGAGAGAATGTCAGTGCCCAGATCAGCTCTCAGAGCTGAATACCAGGTGAGCAGCCAATTAGTGAGTAACTCAGGTGGAGAATTACCAAGTTGTCTCTTTGGTAATGATGGCACTGAGGAGTCAATGCTGATGGCAAGATTGTCTCTCTCTCTCTCTTTCTCTCTCTCTCTCACTCTCTCTCACTCTCTCTCTCTCTCTCTCTCTCTCTCTCTCTCTCTCTCTCTCTCTCTCACACACACACACACACACACACACACACACACACTCTCTCTCTCTCTCTCTCTCTCTCTCTCTCTCTCTCTCTCTCCAGTCATGAGTTAGTCTGCTAAGGGTGGTTCCAGTCAGTAGATCCAGGATACTTCTGGGGCTGGGGGTGGTGTTTTCCAGCAGTACCTCCAACTGGTCAGAAATTAAACAGCATTCCATTCCACATCTTTAGTCCACACCAAGGTTAATGATGCCAAGAGTCTATTTAAGGCTCAACAGCCTAGCAGCTGTTCATATGGCTCATCATACCTCACTGGATTAGAATGTACTCCATGCCACTGACACAGGAATATCTAAGAAAATCATGGGTGTGTTATTGCTAATCCCACTATGAGATTTAGCGTCAGGCCAATTTGAGAGATGAAAGATAAATTCTGCCCTATTGATGGTACATTAAGCAAAGTTGTGGCCTCTGAGCTCCCATATTGCTTTTTAAAATCCTTAAGTCATTTCAGATAGAAAGGACATATACATATAGCCTCTTTAGTCCAGCCCCACTATATGAGAGTAATAGTACAGCTAAAATATCCTAAATTCTGAGATTTAGAGCTGGAAAGTACCTCAGAGGTCATCTAGTCCAATTGCTGCATTTCACAGATGAGGAAACTCAGGGATAGAGAGAATTAATAGTAAAGATGACTTGACCAAGTTCACATAGGTGATATGTCAGAGTAGGATTTGAACCTGGGTCTTCTAACTTCAAATAAGGCCTGGTTTCCACTACCCAATGCATCCTCCAGACAATTGAGTTCATTGAATTCAATGAGTTTTCATTAAACACCCTGCTGTGTGCAAGACATTGTACTACATCTTGAAGACACAAAGATAAAGAGAATAGATGCTGACCTCAAGGCTCTCGTATATAAGGGAAAGTGAGATAAATTCAAAGAAGACCTAAAGACAAAGTATATGAGAAAGCTGAGGAAGAAATAATGAATTTTTTTAGCTTTCTAAAGAAAGGAATTCCAGAATCTCCCTTAGAAAAGTACATAGTAAGCACTTAATAAATTATCTACCTATTTTTCTATCATCTATGTAATCTGTCTGTCCATCCCCTTTTTCTACCTCTCTCTCTCCCACTCCCTCTCTCTCTCTCTCTCTCTCTCTCTCTTTCTCTCTCTCTCTCTTTCTCTCTCTCTCTCTCACCCTCTCTGTCTCTCTCATCTATCTACCAGTCCTGTCTTTCTATCCATCCATCCTATCATTCTATCTGTCTGTCTATCTGTCTAATCTCACCACTTACTAATTTTGATAGTTGTGGTAAAGAAGTTCTTCCTTATTTACAACCTAAATACCTCTAATTACAATTATAATTACAATATCCATTGCCTAATTCATTCTTCATGGAAAATGGAGAAATTAGGTTTCTTAGTACTGACTCCCAGATTTGGTTTATGCCCTTCGGTCCTCATTTTTAAAAAAAGGTACTCTTTTGCATCCTCTAGGCTATGTTTTCCTAGCTGTCTCTCTATTGAAGTTAGAGTTCAAAGAAACCTATGATCTCTGCCAACTTTGCTTAAAAATCGAGTCTATTAAATTATCCTTCCTTGTGCAAACCCAGCAGGGTCCCTGTGTCCTGTTAGCTCATTTCCGTTCTGTCCTGCCAGTGGAGACCAGACCCAAAGGCATGTTGGTAAACAGTCCTCTTGGGTTTGATGTGGCAACAGATCCCCAGCTTCAGGTTTCCACTTATCAGGCTGTAGTTTTTCCTCCTCCTTCATGAAAATAAAAGTACGTCTCCTTCTAAGGCTTGGCTCCACCCCCAAGGCCTTCAGGAGGCCTTGAGGGACCCCTTGTAATACACAGTTGATTATCTATTTGGATGGTGTTTATGCTACGTAAATACCAGGTGCAGAGGGAATATATCATTAGAGTCCAGGATTTGGAATTTACAGGACAGGATGCCCAGAATCCTTTCCTACACACAGGAGCTCTATTCATCCAACAAATATTTAATGAGCACCTGTCACAGACATAGCACAATAAACTGTTATGTGGAACTAGACTTGTTACACTTGGTGCTGAAGGACAGAGCTATGACCAATGGGTAGATTTGGGCTCAGCATTAGGAAAAATTTCCTAGTAATTGGAGCTGCCTGGAGTAGTGGACAGCTGGCCTCAGAGTCGGGACGCCTCTGATGCCTCCAAGCTGTGTCTCTTATCCATGACCAAGTGACTTAACATTTCAGTGTCTCAGGCAATTCTCTGAGATCATACATTGCTGAGCAGTTGACCTGCTTTGGGAGAAGGAGTTTCACCACTGGGAGCTCCCTATGCGGATCAAATCATAGCTCTGAACAAAAAATATAAAAGACACATCTAAAATGGATCAGGCTTCCTTAGGGGTTACTGAGTTTCCCATCAGTGGAGTTCTTGAGTCAGAGGCTGAATGACCACTTTGGGGGAATGTTGTAGAGAAGATATCTGCTTCAGTTATGGGTTGGGCTAGATCACAAATGTCAAATGCATGGCCCACTAACTGCATGCAGCACAAAACACTCTTGAGAACAGCCCAAACCAGATTAAGATGTAATTGGGAACTATTTAAGAAAATGAATAAAAATTCAATAAAGCATAGATAATATTACATTTTAAAATTAAGTCAATATGCAGCCCATAGGGATCCATTTGTGCAGATTAGTGGCCCCCATTTCTATTTGAGTTTGATACCACTGGTTTAGATGACATCAAGAATACTTTCAATTTTGAAGTTTTTTGATTCTCCTTGATAGCCACAAGCTTTTCAATTGTCCCTTCAGGGTCATATTTACTAAGACCTAGTAGGGAAAGTGTATTGGTGCCAGTTGCAGAGAACTGAATGGATTATTGTATTGTTAATTAAGATGGGACTTCTTTACTGTTTTCTCTTTTGGGGCACTTAGGTAGTCAAGTGCCTTTAATGAGTCTGGCCTTTGTTTCTGTGATTAAATCAGGAGTTTGATGACCTCTTTATGTCAAGGGAAAGCCTAGTTCACATGGTCTTGAGTTGCATGATTGTGACACCCTTTGACCCTGAACACGGTATTTAAAATCAGAAGTTAGCATTTTGTTTGGGGCTCTCATTCACTGGAAGAGTGTCATGTGATTTGACTAGACAAGACTCTGGGCAGCCATTGTTAAGAGTCTCCCAGCTTTGAAAAAACCCAGATGTTGATGCTTCTCTGGCAACTATGTATTATGATTTGGTCTGTTTCTATTGTCTCTGTTTGTAATTTCTGTTTGTATTTACTCTGAAGTTTAGGGTGCTGGCTTTTCCCCCTGAACTAAGTGAAATATATATACATACAGATATATATATATGTGTATATATATATAGATACATATAGATATGTTTGATTAAAGTGAGATTGTTAACCCCTTAAGGTTGCTTTCCTTAGAAAAGCAGATCAAACAACCTGTGCTGGCAGCCCTCCTGTGTGCTGGTGTTATTAGTCTTACACAGCTGCAGTAGTGGCAAGCCACATTGTTGTTACAATTATTCATTTGGAATTTAATCTTCAGACGTTTATTGAATCCTTTATTACCATTCTCCTAATCTATATTATAGTGCTATAAGAGTGATAAATCTGAACCTTACCAGGACATATAGAAAGGCCTATATGAAATGTTGTGAGATTAGCAGATGAAGAACTAAAGAAAGTAAAACTAAAGGCAGTAGATAGATCTCAAAAGAGACACAGCACAAACTCCATTTTTGTTTGTTTATTCATTTAGTTATACTCTGTTAAATACTAAGGATTTTACATAAAATTTTACTCCTTGTTTTGTAATTTTATCTGATTATTCATTTTCATTGATAGCTGTTAAATCTATAAATATTTACTTGGAAAATTTCTTATCTGTTATATCTTAGAATTTCCACCTCCATTAGAATTAGTAACTGCTTGCTTTCTATCATTGGAGGAATTGCTCACATCTACAAGGTCACAGTTCCACTAAAACAGTGGGATTAAAAGAGAATGGGTGGCTTCACAGGAGAGTTGGTTCTTTTTATTGGAATTCTTCATGCAATCTTTTCAGAATGTTGTAGAGAAGATGTTTATTCAAAGACATGTTGACTAGAAGGCCTCTGAGATTTAACTCTGATATTCCAAGTAATGTTACGTAGCCTATAGTGACTTATGTTTGTGTCTTGTCTCTCTGTTAGGTGCTATTCTCCATGAGGGCAAAGGTTGTCTTACCTAAACCCAAGGGTGTAGTACAGTGCCTGGCACATGCTAAACTCTTAATAAATGCCTGTTGTTTGTTTGATTGATTAATCAATGGTTGATTTGAAAACAAGTGAATCCCTTCTCATGGTTTCCTCCAGGAGGAAGAAAGCCTGAGCCATCTGAACGACAATTGTGATTTGTAATGTTTGGCTCAATTAAAAAAAGGATACAAAGAAAGTGCATTCTTTCTGAAGAATACATTAGGATCATAGGAGAAAATAATTTGATGTGAGCTCCCTCTCATCTCCTATATATCAAAACCCCTTGAGACCATGCTTTGTTCTTTCCTTTGCTCCAGCGTCTAATGAAGAGCAACTTATTAGACTTGCTTAGGCTAGCCCCAATCCTTGTACCTTTGATCCTATCTCCTCCTTTCTGTTCTTCCTCTTCTATCATCTCCACCCTACGTGATTTTCAATCTCTCCTATCTATTTGTTCACTCTCTGTTGCCTATGCAAGTAATGAGTTTTCCTCATTATTAAAAAAATTTACTTGAGCATTAAGCTGCGTCCTATATCTCTCTTTCTATTTATAGCCAAACTCAAAACAAAAATCTGTAGACCCACAATGCCTCCACTTCCCCTTTTCTCATTTCTCAGCCACTTACAACCTGGCAGCTTACTTCATCACTCAAATGAAATCGATCTCTCCAAAATTGCCAGTGAGCTCTTAATTGCCACATCCGATGCTCTTTTCTCAGTCCTCATCCTTCCAGACCTTTAAAGAATATGGCATTGCTGACCACCCCTTCCTCCTATATATTCTCTCCTTCTGGGTTTTTCCTAGCACTGTTTTCTCTTGGATCTCCCCCTGTTTGTCTGACCACTCTTCAGTCTTCTTTGCTAGACCATCATCTATTTCCCAACCCTTATGCTTAGGTGCTCCCCAAGGCTCTCTCTGGGACTCTCTTCTCTTCTCTCTGTGTCTTCATTCTTTCTTATTCATCTCACCATCTCCCATGGATTTAACTATTGTTCCTAAGATGATAAATCCCAGACACACACACACACACACACACACACACACACACGTAGTCTTTCTCCTGAACTCTTGTCTCACATCACCAACCACTTATTGTAAATTTAAAACTCAATACCCTATGTGAATCAAACTCAATACACCCAAAATAGAACCCTTCACCCTCCTAACTTCCTTATTTCTGTTGAGGGCATCACCATCTGTTTGGTCATACAGATTCACAATCTCAAAATCATCCTTAACTCTTCTCTCTCCTTCACCTCCCACATAGAGCCAGTTGCCAAGCCTTTTTGTTTGCTATCTTCACTGTATTTGTTGTATCTATCCCCTTTGCTCCACTCGCATAGCTATTATGCTAGATAAGGCCTTCATCACCTCTTGCATAGACTATTCCTAATTAGTTGCCTTGCCTCCAGTCTCTCTCCTCTTTGACCCATGCTCCATACAATTGCCAATCTGGGACTCTGAAAGTACAGATCTGACCATGTTACTCTACTGATCAAGAAGCTCCAATGGCTCCCTTTTGATGAGGGGTAGGGGTGGAGAAAGCAAATTAATCTTTTTCACATTTTAAAAATCTGACTCTCCAGAATGCTCTCTTCATTCCCCAGGACTTTCCCTATAATAACCCCAAAACCTCTTCACCTGGAAACTCACCCCATCTCTAGACTTAGCATATTGGAAGTACCCTCTGCCCATTTGGCCTCTCTTCCTCTGATTGGCTAGCTCCTCCCAGAACCTCTATTTTAAGGAGGGAGCCCAGGTTAGTAATGTCTTCTTTCCTCTTCAGGCTCCACTCCTGACTCTTCCAGACTTTCTCTGCAACATCCTCACATGCAATCATCTCTTTCCCCCTACTTCCCCTCCACACATTTTTTCAGCTCCTTTTTAATCTATTGTTTCTTCCATTTGGTTTTAAGCTCCTTGAGGGCAAGAATTTTCTTTCCCTTCTCCTCCTTCTCTTTCTCTTGCTTTTCCTCCTCTTCCTCCTTCTTCTCTTCCTCCTCCTCTTTCTTTTCTTTTTTTTTGCATGGGGAGGGCAGAGCAATTGGGGTTAAGTGACTTGCCCAAGGTCACACAGCTAGTAAGTGTGTCAAGTGTTTGAGGCCACATTTGAGCTCAGGTCCTCCTGACTCCAGGGCCAGTGCTCTACTCACTGTGCCATCTAGGTGTCCCATCCTCCTCTTCCTCTTCCTCCTCCTCTTCCTCTTCCTCCTCCTCTTCCTCCTCCTCTTCCTCTTCCTCCTATTCCTCTTCCTCCTCTCCTCCCTCCTCTTCTTCTTCTTCCTCCTTCTCCTCCACCTTCTTCTTCTCCTTCACCTTCTCCTCCTCCTTTTCCTCCTCCTTCTCCACCTCCTCCTTCTTCTTTTTCTTCTTCTTCCTCCTCCTCCTCCTTCTTTTTCTTCTTTTCCTCCTCCTCCTTCTTCTTCTTCATCTTCATCTTCTCCTCCTCCTCCTCCTTCTTCTTCCTCCTCCTTCTCCTTCTCCTCCTCTTCCTCTTATTCTTCCTCCTCCTCTTCCTTCTCCTTCTACTTCTCTTTCTTCTTCTCCTTCCTCACAAAGAAACTCACTTATCCAAATTGTTCTCTCTTTATTAGTGGAGATGAATGCCCTATCCTGAATGAGAGATACGAAGTGGAGTTGGAGAGAATGGGAGAATCCCAGTCTTCATATATCTTCTGCAGGACTCTTTAAGCTTTGAGTTGCTTCAGTGCTTCTAGCTTCCTATTTCAAAATGCAACATGGAAGAGTTCAACCCAACTTCAGGTTGCTGAAGGAAAAGGCTCTGGGAAGGTATGAGAGAAGTTAGCAGTCTCTGTTCTGTCCTTTCCCAGCACTCAGCACAGTGACCGGCACATAGTAAGTGTTTAATAAATCTTTGTTGATAACTTGACTATTCCAGATTTATGGTACATTATTTTCCTTCACTCACTCTGTGTTCTAATCAAATTGGCCTAATTGCTATTCCCTATTTTCACCATATTTTACCTCCTGTTCACCATATTTTACCTCCATCTACACAGCCTCATGCAGAAGAGTCTCCCATTCCTGGAATGCACTTCTTATTTCTGCCTCAGAGAATCCTAACTTCCTACAAGGATCAACTTAAGAGCTACTTTCTGCAAGGAGAGCATTTTGACTTAAATGTAGAGTATATGAAGGTGAGTAAGGAGAAGCATGTCTGGATAGATAACAAAGAAGTCTAATTATGAGGTTACTATTTAGAATTGAGAATAAGAACTGTGTGTTTTATCCTAAAGGCTTTTGAGCAGGGTGGTAATTTGGTTAGATCTATGCTTTAGGAAGATTATTTTGGCAGCCGTGTGGAGGATGGATGGGAAAGGAGAAGAGACCAAAAGCAGAGAGGACAGTTAGGAGCCTATTATAGTAGTCTAAGTGGAAAGGTAATGCGGACCTAAACTAGGGTGGTGGCTAAACGAATGGAGAGAAAAGATTTGACAAGTGTCATAGAGTTAGAAATGACAGGACTTGGCAACGGATTGGATATGATGGGGGCAGGGTGGGGAGATGAGAGGGAGGTTGAGTCTAGGATTGCTCTGAGGTTGTATGTAGATTCCTCCTTTCTTCCTTGAATCTTTCTTCCTAGTTGTTTACCACTGTTTCCCTGAGTACAATTTTGCCACCAAGAGTGGTCATTCAGGGAACCAGGAAGATGGGGTCAGCTTCACACATGCAGGCATAATACATATATATACACACACAAATATGCATGTATGTATGTATACTTAACTAACCATACAGACAAACAAAATGGAAATTGGTGAGATGTTTGAACTCTGCTGAATTAATACCTTCTCTTATCTCATTATCAAAGCCTTCAAATTGACCATGAGTTTGTAACTCAAACTGTTTCCTCTTGAAAAGTCACTGGTCTCTGTTAAGAAAATACCCTAAAACAATGGAGCATTCATGATGCAGTGGAAAATGTGTTGAGTCTAGAAGCAGAGGACCTGAATTCAAATCCTGATAGGCCAATTCATTTAACATATTTGTGTCTCAGTTTCTTCATTTGTAAAATGAGAGTATTGGACTAGATGACCTCTGAAGCCTCTTCCAGCTCTAAATCTATAATCTTCTGATTTTTAGGAGAGGCCTTTGAAGGTTATTTTGTTGTTCAGTTATCTTGAGTCATGCCCGACTCTACATGACCCCATTTGGAGTTTTCTTGGCAAAGATACTGGAATAGTTTACTATTTCCTTCTCCAGCTCCTTTTGCAGATGAGAAAACTGAGGTAAACAGGATTAAGTGACTTGCCCAGGGTCACACAGCTAGCAAGTGTCTGAGGTCAGATTTGAACTCAGGAAGATGAGTCTTCCTGACTCTAGGCCTGTTAAGCACTACCGTAATGGAGGATTTATTTACAATGTGTAGAATCCAATGTCCTTCCAATAATCCTAGAAAACCATCCTTGTAGGTAGAGCCCAAGTTAGCTATAAAGTAGAGGTAAAAACAAATTAAAAATTTAAAAGCATTGAATTAAAAGCTTTTCTAATGGGACACTGCATGAATATAGATATATCCATAAAACTACATTACCAGTACTGGAAGAACAATTTTTTTTTAAAATATGACTGGATAATGGAAGTTCCAAGGCATCATTTGTCAATGACATTGTCATTACAAAGGATGGCTGAGCATCATCTAAAAGACATTGTTCACTTCCGCATTGGAATGAAGGAGTTCAGTATTTTAGCAAGCTGATTGTTGGAAGGCTCATGGAAGCACTCACTAAAACCAAAATAATCATAATGCCATATCTGAAGCTTGAATTGCCTCAGGTAGATAAATGTGTCAGGAACAATAGCTACCATGTAGAATAGACTAGTTTTGTTGTTGTTGGGTAGTGGTGGTTTTTTTATTTGTTTTATAAATAGGTATTGAAACTGTCCTCAAGACTTAAGAGACTAAGGCTTGACCATTAACACAGTTTCCTGGTGGCCTAAGTACAACATCCAAGCCATATGGAAAGAGGAGTTGCTTTCCCTCAGGTCTGATCAGTGCATCATCATGGCCAACACAGAGACAGAGAAACTGTTCGACTCTACTGTATCTTTGCTAAGTGTCCTTTCCATTTGCTGGCTAAGTAAACCTCTATTTGTTAATGCTTGGGTGGCCAATGTCTAACCTGAAGTACCAGACTAGCTAGAATCAGACCTAGCTACAACAGTATTTATGGGAACTATGAGAAGCATTAAAAAATTATCTAGTAAATGTTGTGGTTGGTTTTTTTTTTTTCTGCATTTGCTGTTCTACCTAGTTTTGACCCTATGGAATAAGATGACTCTCCCATATTAAGCTCTGTAGGAATTCCCATGCCAAAATCACCCCTCTCTTTTACTCCTCTCTTTTTGCTATTAGGAGATACCCTGTTTTCCAGAGCTAAGGCCCAATAATCAAGCTGTTCCCTGAGCTTGGCATAACAACAATCCTTTGTGCTCACCCTCTGGATGAACTCTGCTTCAGCAAAATCTCAGAATTCTTTCTACACCATCCCCTGAGCTGGACAAACACCTGCAGGAACCATGTTCCAGTCATGAAGCCCAGCTATGAATCAAATTTGCTTATTGTTGCTGTTACACCTCATTGTCACAGTTACAGCTCACTATGTAGCCACTGCTTTATGTATCAAGGTTTAGCCTCACTAATGTGGGTCTCCTCCTAGAGGAGACCCCAACACACATGTCTAGTTTCCCTCCAATGGAATAAAGAAATCTTTTTGCTTATAACCACTGTTAGCTCTTTGGTTTTATTTTTTTTATTTTGTTTTATTTTTTTAAAGTTAACTGTGGTTGTGATAACCTGTGTGTGAGCTCTTTGGTGTCTTCAGAGTCAACAGTGGTTACATAACCTCTGTTACTCTTTGGTCGTTTGTTTTCAGAGTTGACAGCTCATTACCTGTGATCTCATTTTGTTACGTAGTTTTTCAGTTGTGTGATTCTTCATGACCCCATTTGGAGTTTACCATCCAGTGTCGATAAGGAAACTGCGGCAAATAGGTTAAGTGACTTGCCCAGGGTCACACAGCTAGGCAGTACCTGATGCCAGATTTAAACTCAGAAAGATGAGTTTTCCTGACTCCAGGCCCAGCACTCTATTCACTGTGCCACCTAGCTGCCTAGCTTATTTATCTCATGACCAAGGCTTGCTAACTGTAGTAGCAATTAGATTTGAAGATCTTTCCAACCCATTAATAGGCCATGTGACCTACTTACATCACAGGAAGCCTGAGTTATATGTTGGGAGGAACTTCCTGATAGGAAAAGAAAGTTATGTCACAGGAAATGCTGAGAGAGAGAGGGAGAGAGATGTTATGGCTACTAATGGCTACTAATGGCCACCCTTGTGATTGTTAGAACTGAACAGGCTGACTTAGCTGTACTGTGGGTTTGTCTTTGGGAAGACCCCAGAAGGGGGTCAGAGAGGTTTTGGGATGGCAGGTTTCCAGGCTGTGATATGATCCTTCCTGTCATGATAGAGTGGGCTGACTGGCTGTGGGAGCTGAACATTTGCTCATGGGATGTGATTTTCTGGTGTCTGAATAAATGTTATACTTCTTTTACCTTCTTTATGGAGAGTCTCTCATACCTTGCGATACAGAGCCAAAGAGGCATATTCATGATTATTGTTGATGTTGCGTTTATTGCCTTACTGTTACACTAACTCAAGCCTTGACTGCCACTAACAGTACTCAGCCTCTTTTCTCTTCCGATTGGAAGGGTGGAGGGTGGAGAGCCAAATTCCTTCCAATGCCTTCCTTTATAGAGGGCAGAAACCTGACTTTTCAGCTCACTCCATTCTGTGCCTGCTACTCTGCCTGGTTTCAACTCCATGGAACAAGATTCCCCCAGGCCAGACACCCCCTGGTTCTCCCAAATCCTTTCCTGCCTTCTTTTAACTATTGTCTCCTTCATTAGATTGCAAATCCCTTGAGGGCAGGTACTATCTTCCTTTTTATTAATTGTATCCAAAACACTAGCTTCTGGGCAGCTAGGTAGCACACTGGATAGAGCACCAGGTCTGGAGTCAGGAAGACCTGAATTCAAATCCATCCTCAGACACTTACTAGCTATGTGACCCTGAGCTAGTCACTTAACCCTGTTTGCCTCAGTTTCCTCAATAAAATGAACTGGAGGAGGAAATGGCAAACCAGTCCAGTATCTTTGCCAAGAAAATCCCAAACGGGGTCACAAAGAGTCAGACACTAAAATGACTGAACAACAGCAACAGTATCCAAAACACTTAGCACAGTGCCTGGCCCATAGCAAGCTCTTAATACATTGGATTAGATTGGAGACATCACTAGTGCCCCTCTTTTGAAAGAGGCAGTATGTATGTCTATTCAACTATATGAAAAATGATATATAATGTGTAAGGGTAGAATGTAAAGATGAAGGTCATTGACTTATTAAAATCAGAGCCGATGGGAAGGTAGACTATTTTTTTAAAGTTTTATTCTTGCCTTTTATTTTTATGCCATAGTCATTTTCTCCTATTCTGCTTTCCCTCTATCCCCAGCCTATTTTAACAAAAAAGAGTTAGGAAGAACCAACTGACACAAGGAACCCATCTGATTGTGTAGGTAACATTCTGCTCCTATAATTTCCTCATCTCTATCAAGAAGTATATTTCATCATCTGTTTTTCAAGATCAGTTGGCCATCACAGTTAACCTGAAGTTAGCTTCCTTTTATCATTGTTTTACATCATTGCAGTTATTAAATGTATTATTTTTCTGATTCTACTTATTTCACTCTACATCATATAGACATAGACAGATCTTCCCATGTTTCTTTGACTTTCTCATATTCACGGTTTATTATATTTATTTTTATGTATTATATTATTTATAATAATAACAATTCATTAGATTCAAATATCAAAATTTCTTTAGCCATTCCCCAATACTAATGAGAGCTCAATTTGTTTCTACACACAAAGTGCTATTTTAAGTATTTTGGTATGTATGGGACTTTTATTTCTATCTTTGTCCTCCTCGGAGTATATTCACAGTAATAGGATCACTGGTTCAAAGTAATTCCAAATTACTTTCAAGATGTGTGGACCCATTTACAGCTCCAGAAACAATATATTAAACCAATGTGCCTGTCTTTTCACAACTTCTCCAACATGGACCTCTTCCATCTTTTACCATCTTTGCCACTTTGCTGCATGTGAGATAAAACTTTATTTTGATTTGCATTCTCTTGCAAAATTTTGCCTCCCTTATGAGAAGCATTATGGATAGGGAGCTGAGAACATCTAGATTCAGTTCCTGCTTTTGAAACATAGTGGCTGTGTTAGTATGGATGAATCATTTACCCAATCAGGGCTCTAGGCAATATTCTAGGACTATGTTGTGCAGAGAAGTAGAGGGAGTTTCCTTCATTGGTAAAAATACTTTCTTGATTATACCTTCCTTTCTCAGTTCCCTGTACCAGTAGAATCAGAGACCAATCCTTAGCCTATATTTTAGATTATTTTTCTTCTGCTTTTTGACCACATTTCTTCTCCTCAAAACTTCAAATCTTTTAACTACTTGTCTGTTGGGACAATTCTTGGTCTTGCATAATTGGTGTCAATCCCACAGGCCCATAGCCAATTCAAAGACATCTTGCATGAATTGGCAATTCTGAAACCAAATTATAGCTAGGATTGAAACAGTATTAAGAGAGATTTGACCCAGAAATTATGTAAGGTCAGTCTGTATGAAAATTTGGGAGAATATAGTCTACAAATGACCCTTACAAGTGTTGCTCATTGCTACCATCCCTCTCCTTCCAAAGCAACATAGAATGCTACTTAAAGAAGTTGCCTAAGTGCTCTGTAATGATCTTTTGTGCAGCTATCTAATGCATCTATGTAGAGAAAAAGCAAATGTTTGCAAGGCCAGATGGCCCAAATTAGAAAGAGACATTCTGGAGCAAAAAACCAGCTCTATTATACACTACTCTATCGTGAGAAAGTAATGGGTCAAAATTATATCTACTGCATATAGTCCATAGTTTTTAAAAAAAACATGGTAATGAGTAGAGGCAAAATTCCTTTTATTTCCTTTCTTGCTACCACTTCTTTAGAAGGGTGATTTCATAATTTTTGTAAAATTATTTTTTAAAAATTTGTTTTATAAAATTTTATTAAAGGCATAAAACTTTTTAATGAAAAAGATCTTATAAAAGTATTTCTTTTTTCTCCTGTTGTCTTCCCTTCTCTCTCTTCTTGTTTTGATCATAGTGATTTTATGTGCTTCCCCCCGCACTCCTTGCTTGGAGAGAAGTTCACTTGACATACTAGCTCCTTACCTTTTTTCTCAGAGATCTTTCTCATTTTCTAAGGTCTAAGAAAATCAGAAAAATCTCTACCTTTTTTTCTGCCTAACTGGAAACTCCAATGTTTCCCAGCAAGAATAATACACCTGGACCTTGAGAACAATATAGTCATTACTCTGTTCTTTCTTCTAGGAAATCCATTCACTATAATCTGCAGCCTCCACTTCTGCAGCCCCAGTGTTCTGTCCTAGTGTGAACACAGACACATCTTCTTCTTCACGTGAACTTTAGCCTTGTTTAGCTCCTTTTAGTGTATATGTCTTCTTTTTCTGCCTGTGGCAAGTGTAATTCACTATTAGAAGCTGTCAACACTAAGTTTCTTAAATCATAGCAGTTATTTCACTGAACTAAGTAAGTTTCCTTTGGATGTTAGCATATTTGTCTTTGAACTAAAATTTTCCCAGTGGGACCAATGACCAATCCTATATGCTCAATAAATATTCATTTTCACTTTCAAAGAAGGATCTGTGTGAGTTGTTGGGTATGATCAGCAGAGACACACCATAGCAAAAGTTAAAAGAACCTAAGTTCAAGAATAAATGAATGAATGTGTCAAAAAAAAAAAAGCATATGTTCATGATAGTGGTCATGCTAAAAGACTGGAGACAGGCTGGAGAAGCAGTGCCTCTTTCCAGCTCCTGAGTGTACTCTTTATAGTCTGGCTTTGATACTGTATATGAAGTACTCAGCATTGTGGACTTCTTCAACATCAAACACACCCATAGCCAACTGTAAATATTGGACATGAAAACATTCTAGAGCCATCTGGAAATTTTCTTAAATGATTTGTTATTTCAGGTGATGCGATCCTAGTGACCTGGTGTGGGTTTCCCTTGGCCCTCCCTTTCATCTTCACCTGGCTTTCTGTGCCTGATTGCTCTCCACTACATACATATAGTGTAGGGGAGCTGGCTCAATGAGGGTAATGGAGGAAAATAGAGAAGTGACAATTTTTCTTGTGAACAGTACTTCCATTTTTACTTGAAAAATGTCCAAAAGTAGGCAGTGTAGTTCATGGAAAAGAAGCCCTGGGTTGAGAGGTGGAAGAAATGATCTCCACACCTAGCTCCATAAATGTGCTATGTGACCCTGATTAAGTTATTTCATCTCTGTAGAATTCAATTTCTCCATCTTTGAAGTGGAGTACTGGAAGTGCTGGGCAGCTAGGTAGTACAGTAGATAGCACACCAGGCCTGAAGTCAGGAAGACTCATCTTCTTGAGTTCAAATCTAGCCTCAGACACTTACTAGCTGAGAGACCATGGGCAAGTCACTTAACACTGTTTGCCTGAGTTTCCTCACATCTAAAAGGGGTTGGAGAAGGAAATAGCAAGCCATTCCAGTATCTTTGCCAGGAAAATCCCCAAATGGGCTCACGAAGAGCTGGACACTTCTGAAAAACGACTGGAAGTGCCATTCCTTGTATGAAAAGTCCTTCAAAAGTAAATGCACAATGGTATTCATATTAGTCTATCCAACCATATGAAAAGTTATATATGATATGTAAGGATGGAATATAAGCATGGAGTTGATTGGTTTACTCAAACAGGTCACTGCCCACCAATTAAAATATATAATGAGATGTTCTGGTACCTTAACCAGGGGGAAAAGATTATTCAGGGCCTTTGGTTTCAATCAATCACAGGCTTTAGACTAAGTACAAAAGTCCTCAGAACTGGAGTGACATTACACAGGAATTTTTTTTTTGGTTGGTTGAGGAAGCTTGGTTAAGCCCTGGGGTCATATAAAAATTATCAAGCTAGTTAGAACAAAAGTCACTCAGGAGGTTGGATAAAGCATGACAACGAAATAAAACTCCTGAGGAGAAACAGCCTGAGCAGAAGGAAAGGTCTCAGATTTGACTTAGGCATGTCTCTTTTCTCCCTCCCTTTTGTCCAGAGGAGGCCATTACAAGCTTTGATAGGACAAGAAGATGTTGCATCTCTCATCTTCCCATGTCATGCAGCATCCCTAGATGAGTTCATGGCAGTGTCTACATTGGGAGCCAAGGACAGTCTGGCCATAGGTTCATGGCTCCACAAAGAACCTAGTAAAGAGTACCTCCTGAAAAGAATTTCAAGCAACCAGGGGGCATGAGTTTTGTTTTGGGTTTTTTGCCACATGTGCTATATAAAGTATATACTTGCAGTAGTCATGTCAGACTTTTGGGGAGATACTTCATACCAATTGTTCTTTTTTTAAATTTAGTTTATTTTCTATTCATGGAACAAAACAAGCATTTCTATAACATAGTACAATAAAAAGATGATTTCATATGAAACTGCAAGTCTACCATGTACAACTTGCTATTCCCTCTAAATGTACAACAAAGTTATCATGTAAATTTCTTTTTTTCCCTCCCCACCTCTGCTCTAGAGATGGCTACTGTTATGCCCAGATAGGTATATATATGTTCATATATATATTCATATACACATATATACACATACACATATACTATATTTATATACACACATATCTGTAAAAATATTCTATACATATTTTTATTTATCAGTTCTTTCTTCTGGCTGCTGATAGAATCTTTCTTAATGTGCCACCTAATAGCTGCTTAAGACTAGTTGACTAAATTGTCAATCGATAATATTCAGAATACACTGGTAGGGGCTTAAGCTGATGTCATTAAAAAATTGCCCCAGACTCCTCATGAGTACCTCAGAACTCCCATGAGGAGATGTACCCTTGATCAGATACCCAAGATTCATCTGTGAGAGAAATTGGGATTGTTGCTCAGTCATGTCTAATTCTTCATGGCCCCACTTGGGGTTTTCTTAGCAAAGATACTGGAGCAGTTTGCTATTTCCTTCTCCAGCTTATTTTACAGATAAGGAAACTGAGGCAAACAGGGATAATTGACTTGCCAAGGGTCACACAGTTAGTAAGTGTCTGAGGTCATATCTGAACTCAGGTCTTCCTAATTCCAGGCCTGGTGCTCTATTCACTGTACCATCTAGCTTTCCATGAAATTGGGATGAGGATTCTTAAAGCTTATATGAGAGTTAGATAGATAGATAGATAGATATACAGACAGTCCCTCTTGACCATATCTTTAGTGTAAGTTACTGGAGGGTGGGAGCTATAATATTTCTTTTATATTCCCGCTCCAGATATTTTACACACACACACAAATACACTACAGCACCTAGCATAGAGTTCTATACGCACACACACACATACCCCGGATACACTGACAGACTGCATATACATTGATACGTCTTAGGGAAAATCCCAGAGAAAACAGTCATATTTTGGCTATCCTAATCTTGAGTATAGGAGCAAAGAAAAGTTCTTTCCAAGAAGGGTCTAGAAAAAGTTTTGTGGTGGGAGCATGTCTCAGCCTAGTTTCCTTTGCCACGTTTAGAGTTTCCACATAGCAAGCACATTGCCTGCCTTGTATAATGAGCTCACTGAGGGACTATGAGAGCCCAGTCAGCCCAGGCCCAGTAGTTGCTCCAGTGGCCAACAGTTGAATAACAACAGCAGTAATCATGACAGAGGCCATGGTGATAAAAACACTTGGAGAATTCTTGCTTTCCCAAAGTATACCCCAGAGAGTCTGAACATCACATAAATACACAAATGAGGATCCCAAGCTAACAATGATAACGGGGATATCATATCTTTTAGAGTGACATTTTTCCTCTAAGGCAAATGAAGTATTTTGTGAGCTATTATCTGTGTTCAGTGAGATGTCTGGATTGCAATCAGAGGCCTCTGCCCCATTCAGAACCCATCTGGAGTATTTCATCTCATCCTGGACATCACATTTTAGAAAGGGCTTTGACAGTCTGGACTATGTTCAATGTAAAATGATTAGAAGAGTGAGGATCCTGGAGAACATGCCATATGAGGATTGGTTGAAGAAACTGAAGGATGTTTAGTTTGAAGAAGAGATGATTCAAAGAGGATGAGATTGCTGTTATCAAATATTGGAGGACAGTCATATGTCAGAAGAATAGGTTTGGGTTGCTTGGCCCTCCAGGGCAAAATTAGAAGCAATAAATATACCTTAAGAAAGATAGATTTCAGCTCAATATAAGGAGGGACTTTCTAGCAGTCAGAGATATTCAGCTAGAGAGTGAGCTCCTCATCAAATCTTCTTGTCAGGGATGTTGTGTTGATGCCTCAGGCAGGGATTGTATTAGACTTAGGGTGCTTAAGCCTTATTTGTCATTGACCTCTGGCACGCTGGTGAAACCTGTGGACCTTTTCTTGGGATAATGCAGTTTTTTAAAATGCGTAATTGAAGGATATGCTAAATTTCAGTTAGAAATTAGTGAAAACAAAGATGTAAATTTTTCCCATCCAAGTTCACAGGCCCCATGAACTCTATCCAGGCACCCCTGGATTAAGTTAACTCTAGGGTCCCTTCTGACTCTATGACCCTGTGAATCTATGACTTGTTTCACACATGCTTTTTTTTTGGAGGAGGGAAGGCAAGGCAATTGGGGTTAAGTGACTTGCCCAAGGTCACATGGCTAGTAAGTGTCAAATGTCTGAGGCTGGATTTGAACTCAGGTCCTCCTGACTCTAGGGCTGGGTGCTCCATTCACTGCACCACTTAGCTGCCTCACATGCATCTTTTATCTCCATGTTTTCACATTGGCTGTCCCCTATACTTGGAATGCACTCTCTCCTCATCCTTGTCTCTTGGAATCCCTAGTTTTTTAAAGACCCCTCTTAAGCTCTTAAACCTTTCCTTATCCTTCCAACCACGAGTGTCTTGCAAGACACAAGTGGCTTGCCTCCCCAAACTGCTTGTATTCATTTTGTACCTTTTCAGTATATACTCTTATATGGACATGTCTTCCTTGTTAAAAATGTAAGTTCTATGACATTTAAAAAAATTCAAGAGACATATTTTTGGGTAATTAATTATTTTCTTAATAATGTTACCATTTATTAATAGATCAAAGATAATCATGGTGGTAAGCTCACCACAGCTTACATAACCTTAGAAAAGTGGGTTTTCCAGAGGGTGGCAATCAACTCTGATTGGTTAACAATTAATGATAGATGGACCTATTCTAATGAGGGGCTGGGAGAGTGGCATCATGTCACTCTTGGACAAAGAGACTACCTCTACACCCAGACCACCCACAGCCTTGGGCAACCTAGACAGAGGATCTGCCTTGGCCCAAATTTAGCTTGAGTGGTGTACAATGGGCAAGAATTCATTTTAGATTAGAAGTCTGATCTAGTTGAATGGAGAAGCAATACTCAGAATGAGGAAAATGTTAATCCTATTTTCCATCAGCCCTGTCCTTGAGAGACAGGGAAATGAGGATACCGGGGGCAGAGCAAAGACAGCGGTTGGAAAGCAGGGACTAGTGTGAGCTCCCCGCCAAGTCCCTCCAAAAACCTATAAAAAATGGCTCTGAACCAATTCTAGAACTGCAGAACCCACAAAATAGCAGAGGGAAGAAGGGCTCCAGCCCAGGACAGCCTAGATGGTTGCTGGGTGAGGCCTTTCGCACATGGAGCTGGGAGTGGAGCAGAGTCCAGCATGGGTTGCTGGGACCAACCAGACCAGGAGGGGGGGGCGGGGCCTAGCACCCTGAATCAGTGAGCTGCAGCAGTTACCAGACTTCTCAACCCACAAACACCAAAGACAACAGAGAAGTTAGTGGGAAAAGCTGCCGGAAGTGGAAGGAGTTTGTGGTTCAGCCACCACCCCAGGGGCAGCGGAGGTGGGGCAGCTACAGAACTATAGCTGCAGTTGCTTCCAGCCCCAGGTCCACCTGGTGGGAGGAATTAAGTGGTGGATCAGAGCTGGAGTACAGAGCCTGCTGAAGATCTAAGTCCAGTCTGGGTTGGGGGTTCTTGGGGAAGGAGGAGTGCTGGTGTGGCAGAGCTGACTGTAATAGCTCTGAAATCAACAGCGTATTCCCCCAGGCTTGGAACATAGTACTCTCTATTCTACAAGCAGTCATACCTCACTGAAAAACTCAAGGGTCAAGTAAGTTAGCTGGGAACATGGCCAGGCAGCAAAAATGCACCCAGATTCAGTCTCAGACTTTGAAATCTTTCTTTGGTGACAAAGAAGACCAAAACATACAGCCAGAAGAAGTCAACAAAGTCATAGAGCCTACATCAAAAGCCTCCAAGAAAAACATGAACTGCTCTCAGGCCATGGAAGAGCTCAAAAAGGATTTGGAAAAGCAAGTTAGAGAAGTAGAGGAAAAATTGGGAAGAGAAATGAGAAGGATGCAAGAAAACCATGAAAAATAAGTCAATGACTTGCTGAAGGAGACCCAAAAAAATACTGAAAAATATACTGAAGAAAACAACACCTTAAAAAATAGACTAACTCAAATGGCAAAAGAGCTCCAAAAAGCCAATGAGGAGAAGAATGCCTTGAAAGGCAGAATTAGCCAAATGGAAAAGGAGGTCCAAAAGACCACTGAAGAAAATACTACCTTAAAAATTAGATTGGAGCAAGTGGAAGCTAGTGACTTCACAAGAAATCAAGATGTTATAAAAAGAAACTAGGAATGAAAAAGTGGAAGACAATGTGAAATATCTCATTGGAAAAACCACTGACCTGGAAAATAGATCCAGGAGAGAGAATTTAAAAATTATTGGACTACCTGAAAGCCATGATCAAAAAAAGAGCCTAGAGAGCATCTTTCAAGAAATTATCAAGGAGAACTGTCCTGATATTCTAGAGCCAGAGGGTAAAATAGAAATTGAAAGAATCCACCAATCGCCTCCTCAAATAGATCCCAAAAAGAAATCTCCTAGGAATATTGTCGCCAAATTCCAGAGCTCCCAGATCAAGGAGAAAATACTGCGAGCATCCAGAATGAAACAATTTGAGTATTGTGGAAACATAATCAGAATAATCCAAGATCTAGCAGCTTCTACATTAAGAGATCGAAGGGCTTGGAATATGATATTCCAGAGGTCAATGGAGCTAGGATTAAAACAAAGAATCACCTACCCAGCAAAACTGAGTATCATGCTCCAAGGCAAAATATGGATTTTCAATAAAATAGAGGACTTTCAAGCTTTCTCAGTGAAAAGACCAGAGCTGAATAGAAAATTTGACTTTCAAACACAAGAATCAAGAGAAGCATGAAAAGATAATCAAGAAAAAAGAACAAGAAAAAAAAAGAGACAGGGAAATGGGACAGGGAGAAAAGCTCAGGTCCCCTAATTTTAGTAACTGGCTATTAATATGAGAGAGAAATAATCATTCTCTCAGCTCCTTTAGGGCAGTAATTGGGTTAGTTTGTGTAGGTGTATCCCCAGCATCTAGCACAGTGCTCAGCATATAGTAGGGGCTTAATTAATGCTTATTGATTGATTGGTTGGACATGACTTGGGTTAAAGTGCTGGGCATCCTGATTCCAGTGCTCTAAGTCACCAAGCATTTTGATCTAGCACTGTGTGCTGTGTTGAAGGTAAAGAAAAATGATTTCTTATGCACTACTTATACCTGGGACAGTTTCAGATGAGGAAGTTGGAGAGCAGTAAAACATTAGAAAAAGCAAGCCTATTGGAAACAGATTCAGGAAGTGATGGTTTATGTGATGATGTCACCACACCTTGTTTCATTGTAGAAGGTTCTGAGTCAATACTTCTAACAGGATTTATAAGAAGCATGTGAGGAAAGGCTTTTAAAAACAGGTGGCAAATCACTTGGCCACAAACTGGAGGGAGCAGCTGTGATGAGGCAGCATGGCATTCTAAAAATAGCATTTGATTTGGAGTCTAGAGACCTGGTTCTAGTCCTGGTTTTGTCCACAGCCAGGTCTTTGAAATTAAGCAGATCATTTCTTCTCTCCACACTCCAGCTGTATGATTAGAAAGAAAATTGAACTTAGCAACCACTAAAGAAGTCCTTCACAGCTCAAAAACACTCTTTCTGCCCCTGGACTCTCAGATACACTCAGAAGAGGCTGAGGAATTGAGAGGACCTGTGCTGGATTGGAGTTTAGAGGACTCAGTGCTTCTACTTACTTGTCTGTGTGAATTTGGGCAATTTCCTTTACCACTTTGAACCACAGTGACCTCATTGGGGAATTGAAGGGGTTGGATTAGGTGGTCTCTAAAGTAACTTCTAGTTCTAAATCTGTGATCATATGACCTCAAGAATCTAGAAGCCAAGCCTAAGCACATGTGCATCTCTATTAAATATCTCTTGTGTATAGGTATTTCTAGGATATTGAATGGAATTAATCCCACACATGCTTTCTGGGCATAGTTCGATAGAAATACGTGTCTTCATTACGCCTTGCCTCATGGGGTGTGCACTATTTTTCAAAACTCTCACGAACAAAAGCAGGTCACTTTTCACCTTCCCAATGGGATCAGAGAGAGGCTGGATTCATGCTTTTTCCTATCTCATTCTGGGATTCCTTTCCTTGATTCTTGGCAATCCTTTTATTTCCCTCCCTAACTCTCCAGCTCACATTCTACAATCATTATCCCAGTTTTCTTCCTCTCTTCTTCAGCCCCTGATTCCTCCTCTGGCCCTAGCTTTCATTTATTTGATGATCTCACCCACTACTTTATTTTGACTTTTTTTCTTATAGCATTTAAAAATTCTTAACTTAGTAAACACATACAAAGCAAAACTGAAAGGGGATTGCAATGAGGCCACAAATCTATACCATGTAGAGCTTGCTTCTCCCTTCAAGTATACAACAAAATCAGCATGTTATTTTCTCTCCTTAAAAAAAAATCACCTGCTGGAAAATGTATTCTGATTTTGAATGTGCCACAAATTTCTCTTCCAGTTTTGTTTATAAATGTCCATGTATGACTCTATACCCACCCACCACCAGTGGCTTCAAACTATATGGGCCAACCAGAAACTTCGTTAATATGCTGCTATTTCTGCTACCACAGGGAAAATTTTTTAAAATCTTTAAATTTTAAAAAATCTTTTTATTTAAAAATTATTTATTTTTTACATGCACCGCTTCTTGTTGAGCCAGAGGGGAAAAAAATGAAGGACAAAACCCTCATAAACTTGGATAGTCTAGTAAAATAAGTTGCTATATTGGCCATCCTTGAAAATGTATATATGCATATATCTCTGAACATTTTAAGCTCATCATCTTTCTGACAGGAAATAAGTGGAGTATTTTGCCTTCAGTCTTCTGGACTCATGGTTTATCACTACATTGATGAGAATTCTAAAGTCTTTCAAGTTGTTTTTCTTTGAAACGTAACGTGTTATTCTCAAGCTGCACAACTTGTCTATGCTTCCTATTAACCTTCCTTCTATTCTTTTCTAGGCATTTAAAAAATGTGCCAATGGCCCTATTTCCTTACTTTTTTGTTCATTTTCATAACCCTATTACATATTGCCTTCTCTCTACAATTCTTCTCTTACCAAATTGAAAAAAAAAAACAAAATCCTTGTATCAAATATGCGTAGTCAAGCAAAACATATCACCACATTGACTATATAGGAAAATATATGCCTGATTCTGTACCTTGAGTTCATCAGGTCATATCCTTTGATGATTTAACCATTGGAGAATGGCTCTAGATCTTATATAATTGAGCCAGTTCCTTATAGATCTTCTATTTCAGACCTTTATTACAGAAAATTGTTGAAAAGAGTTTTTCTTAATTAACATTCTTTTCTAATCTTAAGTTTTTGTGATAAAACTTTTAAATTTTATGTAATAAAAATTGTCCATTTTATCTTCTATGATCTTCTCTAGTCTTTGTTTAGTCAGGAACTCTTCCTCTCTACAGTTATTGTATTTTCTTCCTTGCTTCTCTAATGTGTTTCTGATGAAATCTTTTGTATCTAAATCATGTATCCAATTGGAACTTGTTTTGAAACATGATATAAGAGGTTGGTCTAAATCTAATTTCTGCCTAACTACTTTCCAGTTTTTCTGGCAGTTTTTGTATGTAATAATTCATTACCCTTGTATTTGGAGTCTTTGGGTATATTGAAAACTATGCTACTTTGTTCATTTGTGTATCTAATATGTTTCAATGATGAAACTATTTTTTCACCTATACCAAATCAGTTTAATCATTACTGCTTTGGAGTATAACAGTACTTTGAAATCTAGTACCAATAGAAGCCCTTCCTTCCTATTTTTTTCATTACTGCCCTTTGCATTTTTTACCTTTTGTCCTCCATATTAATTTTGTCATTGTTTCTAGCTCTATAAAATAATCCTTTGGCATTTTGATTGGTACAGAAATGAATAAGTAATTAATATTTCTCCAATTATTTTGGTCTATCATTATTTCTGTGAAGAGTGCTTTAAAGTTGGATTCATACAGTTTCCCCGTAAATCTTGGTAACTACATTCCCTGATACTTTATAGCTTCTATAGCTATTTTGAATGGAATTGCCCTTTCTAGCTTTTTCTCCTGGAATTTTTTTTGCAAATATATAGGAATGCTGATATTTATGTGCATTAATTTTATATCCTCCAATTTTGCTGAAGACAAATTATTTCAATTAATTTTCTATTAAATCTTTAAGGTTTTCTGAGTAAGTCATTATATTGTCTACAAAAAAAATGTTTCCTCTATACCTGTCCTTATTCCCCCAATTTTTCTTTCTTGTCTTATTACTATAGCTATCATATAGCTAGGTCATAATTAGGTGGATACAGTAATGGACCAGGAGTCAGGAAGACCTGAGTTCAAATGTGGCCTCAAACACTTACTAGCTTGGACAAGTCATTTAACCTCTATTTGCCTCAGTTTTCTCAACTGCAAAATGAGGATAAAAATAGCATCTTGTAAGATTGTTTAGAAGATCAAATGAGATAATTTGTAAAGCACTTACTACATAGTAGGCACTTTATAAATGTTTGTTCCTTCTTCCCCCTGCCCCATTTCTAGCACTATTTTAAATAGTAGTGGTAATAATGGGTATCTTTGCTTTATTCTTGATTCTATTAAAAAGGATACCAACTTTTTGCTCTGAGTTTTTGACTGGTACTACTAGCTGTATTAAGGAAAGTTCCATTTATTCTTTTGCTTGTGTGTGTGTGTGTGTGTATGTGCATATGTGAATGAATGCATGCATGCATGCACATGTGTGTGTATTGTAATAGAAACGGGTTTGGGATTTTTTCAAAAGTTTCTCAGCATCTTCTAATTTGATCATATAGTTTCTGTTATTTATGTTACTAACTTTATTAGGTTTATAGTCTTTCTTATGTTGAGTCAATCCTGTATTCCTGCTATAAATCCAATTTGATTATAGCGTGGAATATTTCTAATATATTGTTGTAGCCTATTTGTGAATATGTTATCTTTTTAAATTGCATCAATGTTCATTACGAATATTGGTCTATAATTTTCATTCTGTTTGTCTCTTCTCAGTTTAGGCATCATGACTGTATTTGTATCATAGAGAGAGATTGAAGTGTTCCTTCTAATCTTATTTTTTTTAATCAGAATTTTTTTCTAATGGTTCATCTATTTTACTGTGTTTTTTAAAGCTCTTAGCCTTACTTAGCAGTTCAATGAGTCTTTTTATTGTTTTTGTTTTTAATTTTGTTAACCTCTTCTTTGATTTTTAGAGTTTTCATTTTGGTATTTACTTGGGAGGATTTTTTTTTACTTGTTGGTTTTCTAGTTATTTTTTTCAATTGTATTCCCTATTCATTGAGCTGTTCTTTTTCTCTTTGTTGATGAAAATGTTAAATGTATACATTTCCCCCCATTTTGGCCACATTTTAAAAATTCTGATATGTTGTCTTATTGTTGTCATTTTAAAAATGAAATTATTGTTTCTATAATTTGTCCTTTAACCCAACAATTTATTGGAAAGTCAGTTAGTCTCACATTAATTTTAATGATCTCTTCAAAAATCATTTGTTGAGTGTAATATTTATTTTGTTGTGGTCAGTAAAGGATATGTTCAATTTTTCTACTTTTCTGCATTTTCTGAGGCTTTTATGCCCTAATACATGATCAAATTTTTGTAAAGCTTCCATGAAATTCCGAGATATGTATGCTCTTTCCTATTTCCATTCAGCAATTACCAAATAGCTATCAAATCTAACTTTTATAAAATTCTGTTCAGGTATTTAACGTCTTTTCTGTTTACCTTTTTGCCATATTTGCCCAGGTCTGAAAGAGGTACACTAAAATTCCTGAATATTATTGTTTTAATATTTCCCCATTAATAATTTAACTTTTATTTAATTATTTAGATACATGCAATTTGATGCTTATATTAAATATTAATATTAATTGTCTATTTTGTCTTTAAACATAATGTAGTTTCCCTGTTTATCTCTTTTAATTGCCTGTTAATGCTTTTGCCTTGTCTAAGATCATAATTGCTGCCTCTGTTTTTTTACTTCACCTGAACCAAAAAATATTTTTTCTCCAGTCCTTTAAATTCTGTGTGAATATTTCTATTTTAAGTATGTTTCTTGTAAATGTTTTGCTGGATTCTTCTTTCTAATTCATTCTACTACACTCATCTGTTTCATGGGTAAGTTCATCCCATTCATATTCATGATTGTGATAATTAATTGTGTATTTTCCTTCATCATACCCTATTATATTTTCCCCCTTCTTTGCTTCTCACATTCCACTTTACCAAGAAGAGAGTGGTGAAAGAGAGAAGGCATATGCTCAGCATTAGTTTTCTATATTTAATGCAATCTGTTTCTGCTCTCCATCATGTCCGCTTTTCCCCTTACCTAGACCCTGATGACACATTTACTCTTTCTTTATTTACTTTGGAACTCCATTTCATGATTTACCCTCTAAGGTTGGAGTTATTTTTGTTTTTAATTAATCCTTTACTGAGCCTACCCTCTCTCCTAACCTCCCCTCCAAGTTCCACCTTATTTTCATGTTGAAATGAACATATTTATACACCAAACTCTTTGTGTGTATGCATTAGTGTGTGTTTACATACTCTACATACTCGTTGGTCCAGTTCAGATGAAAGTGGAATTTAAGTGACACCCATTGCTCCGATCCCTTTCTCCATGTTTGTGTATTCTTGATTTTGTTCACCCTGATTAAGATAGTTTCACCCCCTTCTTCTGCCTTTCTTCCAAAGTGTATTCCTTTCCCTCACCCTTTTGTCTCTTCTTATAAGATCAGCAAAACATAATAAAACTAATCTCAGGTCCTCTTTCTTATTTAACTACCTCTATGTCCCTTGATGACTGTAGGAGTTCCTTGTTTCCTATTCCCCATTAGAATATAAACACTTCATCATTGCATAGTCACTTCCAAGTGTTCAAACGAATTTACATTTTTATGTTTCTCTCTACTCTTATGTTAGATTTCCAAGTTTCTAATCAGATCTGGTCCTTTAACTGGGAATTCTTGGATGTCTTCTATCTCATTAAAGATCCATTTCCTCCCTGTAGGATTCTACTCAGTTTTTTCATGTATGTTATTCTTGCTTTTATACTTTTATCTTCTGGAATATCTCATTCCAAGCTCTCCTCTTCTTAAAAGTGATACCTACTAAGTTTTATGTAGTTCTGATTGTGGCTTCTTGGTACTTGAACTCTTTCTTTCTGGCCCTTTTTAGTACTTTTTTTCTTTGAAGCACTAGAATTTGTCCATGATATTTCTAGGAGCTTTCTTTTTTTTAGTTTCTTTCAGGAAGTGACCTATATATTCTATTTTCATTTTGTCTTCTAGTTCTATCAGATCTGAGTAGTATTTATTCATAATTTTAAAAAACATGATATCAGGGATTTTTAATGGGTTGTGTTTTTCAGGTAGTTTGATGACTGTTAGATTTTCTTCTTGACTTTTTTTCCAGTGCAACCTTTTTAAAATAGGAGATATCTTACATTTTCTTCTATCTTTTTCAGTCTTTTTATTTTGTTCCAACAGAGCCAGCATGCTAACTAGGGCAAGGGCAAGCCCAAATTTTGCTCAAATATTTCTTGTCCCATGGAGCCATTTATTACTGGTTGGTCTGTTTTAATTTTCTGAGAATCTTTTACCTGAATAACTTTTTGTGCTCCTACTCATCTATCTACTCTCCTTCCAAGTCTTTATTCTGGGGTTTTCATGTCATTTATAATATCATTTTAATTTTCACTTCATTTTTTCCAGGAATTCTAGTTGACCTTGTGGCCCAGTCATGTTTTTGAGGTTTTGCTTATAAATATTATAGAGATAGATGGATGGATGGTGGATGAATTTGTGTATGTGTGTGTGTGTGTGTGTGTGCATGTGTGTGCATGTGGCAGCTAGGAGGCTCAGTGGATAGAGTACTGAGCCTTGAGTCAGGAAGACCTGAGTTCAAATGTGGCCTCAGTCGCACACTAGCTGTGTTACCCTGAACCAATCACTTAACCTCTGTTTACTTTAATACACTGGAGAAGGAAATGGCAAAACACTCCAGTCTCTTTGCCAAGAAAATCTCATATGGGATCACAAAGAGTCAGATATGACTGAACAACATAACTATATATAAATATGTGTACATATACATATTCTTTATATATATGTATACATATAATAGTGTATATGTATATACATAGCCTATATATATACATACATTTTGTGTGTGTGTGTGTGTGTGTGTGTGTTTAAACCAGCTTGTATATTCTTGGGCTCAAAGATCATAGTAAACAGTGACTGCAGCCATGAAATTAAAAGACTCTTGCTCCTTGGAAAGAAATCTATAGCAAATCTGGATGGCATATTCAAAGGCAGAGATATCACCTTGCCAACAAAGGTCCACATAGTCAAAGCTATGTTTTCTCCAGTAGCAATGTATGGCTGTGAGAGCTGGACTATAAGGAAAGCTGAGCCTTGTAGAAACAACACTTTTGAATTGTGCTGGAGAAGACTTTTGAGAGTCCCTTGGACAACAAGAACATCAAATCAGTCAACACTTGGTTTTGGGGGGGGGGGGTTGGGTCAGGGTGATTGGGGTTAAGTGACTTGCCCAAGGTCACACAGCTAGTACATGTGTCAAGTGTCTGAGGCCAGATTTGAATTCAGGTCCTCCTGTCTCCAGGGCCGGTGCTCTACTCACTGCATCACCTAGCTACCCCAAATCAGTCAATACTTAAAGCAATTTATTCAGACTATTCATTAGAAAGTCAAATATTGAAGCTGAAGCTTAAATACTTTGGCCACATAATGAGAAGATGGGACTCATTGGAAAAGACCCTGGTGTTGGGAAAGATTGAAGGCAAAAGGAAAAGGGGATGGCAGAGGATGAGATAGGTAGATACTATTACGGAAACAGCAAATATGAACTTGGCCAGACTTTGAGAGAAAGGAGGATAGAAGAGCCTGGCATGCTATGATCTATGAGGTAATAAAGAGTCAGACATGACTGAATAACTGAACAATAATTATACACACACATATACACAATACACACATGCATGTATGTGTATCTATACACATGCACACCTGCATACATACACCCACACTCTGTTCCATAATACTTTATAATCATTTGTGTCTTTTTCCATTTTATCATTTTCTGTCTTTACTTCCTAAATTATGGTTTATATCAAGGTCAAACTCTGTGTACTTTTGGAGCGACCAGTAGAGTTTTGTTTGGTCCTAGCTTGTATTATCTGGGATCCTGATGCTGCTTGAGGGCTGTCTTCTTTTATGACTTTGGGAGTATCTCTGGCCAGCTAACTGCAACCTTTCAATACCCTAAATGGTATTGGTCTAATGGGGCATGGTCTAATTCTGGCCACATAGTGATACAGCTGCAGACTCATCCATGATCAGAATACCAAGAGACAGTTGCTGTTTCTAGATGCTACAAATATGCTGGCTAGGTCAGAACTTCAGAACTGTAGTATTGTCTCTGGATGGTGTTCCCTGCTCCAGTACATGGTTTCAGGCCCCAGACTAGGACTATCCATTAAAAAACTCTGGGACTCTGATGCAGAGTCAAAGCAACACAGCAGCAGGCTTGATCCAGGTCTATGGCACTACTTGCCCCCAACAACACAACTGTAGACCCCAGCCGTGGTCCCCAATATGAAAGACTTCTGAAGGAGTCTTCCTGGCTGGAACCCGTCCTTGGTGCTACCAAGCCTCTAGTTATTTCCCTGAGCTACCCTAGAATGGGAAAAGGCTCCCACTGTAGTTTCTCCTTAGATTTCTCTATCAACCCTCAGTCAGGGCTACCCCTCCATTTCAATCTTTGTTGGAGTAATTGTGTGAAAGAAATGAGCTATACTATTTTTTTTACACAATTTATTTATTTCCCCCTCCTATTTCATGAAGGAAATTAAGCCCATCCAAGAAGAAATGTTTCAGGTACCCAGCAATGTGCTGCTAAATGTTTTAACAACCAATTCTGCAACAACAGCAACAAAATGTAGGTGGGACACATTTTTAAGCTTAATCTGTATCATTAACATTTTCTCCATCACTTTCTTAAGTCTAGACAATCAACAAAATAATAATTCAAGTCCTAATTTTAGCATTTTCCAATTTCCAAGTTATAAATACTCACACTGAAAATTTAACAGTTGGTTCTTGTGAGCCCTTAATCTGGTTCTAGCACACCCCTGCATGTACAGCAGTCTCCACCTTTCGGTTTTACTGATTGGTGTTAACAGTTCTCTCCCATAACATTCTCCAGTATTAGAGGAAGAGGGTTCTTACTCTTCTTCTTTAAAGCTAATCTATTTGTTTATACACTGGATGCCATCTCTTTCTACTTGCTTCCATATCTATCCAGTCCCTCTTTAGCTTTTTCAATCTATTTGGCTCCATGGACTCTTTTCTTTGTAATTTCAAAATACTCATGTTTTAAGCAAACAGACAAACAAACAACATTTGTCTGACCTTGTCTAGCTACCTCTCTCCTTTCCTTCACTTTTAAACTCCTCAAACATTTGGTCTAAGCCTGATACTTCCATTTCCTATCCACTTATACCCTTATTAATCTCTGCAACCTGATCTCACAAACACTACAGGAACTGCTTTCTCAAAGGAAATGATCTCTCTCACTAATGATCTCCCTTCTTGCCAACTCCAATGACCTTTGTCAGCTATCAAGTTCCCAATTTCTTTGTAATGGTCAACATTAGCCGATGACCGCCTCTTCTTTCTTGAAACTATCAACTGGACTTTTAAAAAATACTGCTTTCTCTTGTTTTGCCATCTACCTTTCTGATTGCTCCTTTTGCACTTTGCTAGATCCTCTTTCTTCCTCCTACTTTTTAAATTGTGAGGATGCCTCATAGCTCAGACCTCACTCCTCTTCCCCTTTGTCTTGGTCATCCATTCCCACTTGGTACCTCTATGTGGATAACTCTCAAGTCTAGATCTTCAACCCTGGCTTCTCATATAAGTTCCTGAGTTATTGATGGTTTATGGGATATGCCCACTTTATTAAATCTGTCAGCTCAAATTTAACACAGAATGGAACTTACCATCTGCCCTGCCAAAACTGGTTGCTTTTCTTAACTTCTCCATTTTGTGCTCCATACTAGTACTCTAAGTGGCACTAGTATCTTCCTAGTCGTATAGCTAGAAACCTGGGGGACATATTCTACATTCCCTGCTCCTATATCACATCTCCTGTACTCATTTTGTCTTCAAATCCTATCATTTATTCATTTGAAATGTTGCTTGGATTTCCTAGTTTTTGTACATTCATATTGCCACCATGCTAATCCGACTCTTCAGCATCTAATACCTGAAACATCGAAACAGCCTCCTAGTTGGTTTCCCTGTCTTTGATCACACCCTCCCTCTGAACTACCATATGTATGTGTATGTGTATATATATATATATATACATTCACATATACATACATATGTATTTATATGTACATATATCTATATGTGTGTGTATATATACATACACATACACATATATATCTCCTTTACATTTTTCTTCTGAAAATAGTCCAGCAAGGCAAACATCTCTTTCTTTGAATATTCTGACCACATTCTGACCCCATGCTACATATCCAATTTCATTCTTTATTACTCCATGAAATACACCTCTGTTCCAGTCTGGTCAATATTCAATAAGCATTTACTAAATCCTTCTCTGTGCAAGGCATTGTATCAGGTGCCAGCAACATAAAAGACAAATTGAAAAAAATAATTTCTGCTCTTAAAGAGCTTGCCTTCTGCTTGGAAGATACACTACTTAAATAAACAAATAAATAAAATGTGATTTGAGGAGAGAGCACTGAAAATGAACAACTAGTGGGATCAGGTTTCCCATAGGACATAGCCTCTGAATTGACCCTTGAAGGAAGTTAGAGATTCTAAGAGGTGATATAAGGAGTGCATTCCAGGCATTGAAAGAGTCTGTAAAAAGACAGAAGTGAAAGACAAAATGTCAAGCTTAGGAAAGCCAGTTTATCTAGAACACATGAAGTAGAGTAATATGGAATGAATCTAGAAAGGTAGACTGGTGCCCATCTAAGTAAGCCTTTAAATGCCAAGCTAGGGGAGTTTGTATTTACTATATCTTCTTCTACTGGTGAGACTCAGGCAACTGGGTGGAAGAGTGGATAGAATGCTGGCCTTGAAGTCAAATCCAGCCTAAGCCACTTACTAGCTGTTCCACATAATTCATCATGATGGAGATCTTGGCTATGATGCTGTCCAACAGGATCTCCAAGATAGTGACAGTGTTTGGGTGCTGAGCTTTCAGGATAGTATTGACTTCCCAGAGGTTGATAATCAGGAGGCTTTCTCTCTCCTTTTCCATTTTCATCCATTTGGATGAAATTCATTCATCCATTTCACCCATCCTGGCCAAGTCACTTGACATCTATCTGCCTCAGTTTTCTCAACTATAAAATAAGGATAATAGTAGAATCTACCTTGCAGAGTTGTTGTGAAAATCAAATGAGATGATATTTATAAAGCTCTTAATAAATGCTTATCTTCTTCCTTCCAATTGGTTATAAGCTTCTTGCAAAAAGAGATTGTTTCATATTTCTTTGTATTTGTATCCCTAGTGCCTAACATAGCGGCTAATATATGTGCTTAATAAATCCTTGTTGATTAAATGCATTTGCCCTATGTCCACAGATTACACTATACCTGTTGAAGTGAGGATGGTCTGTTGGTGAATGTGTGAGTGGAGAAAAAAGGATGGGTATGAGATATGCTGTAAAAGTAGAGTGGAAGAAATCAGCAACTAATTTGATACAGGGGATGAGGAAGAGGAAAGAATCAAGGAAGGCTTTGTCTATGAACCTGGTCATTTGGGAATATTTTAATGCTTTGAACAGAAATAGTGAAGTTTGGAGGAGAGGAAAGGTAATGAATTTCATTTTGCTCATTTTGAGTTTGGGATGCTTTGGGAACATCCAGGAGAAGTTACCTAATAGGCAGACAATGCAGTAAAACTGGAGTTGAAAAAAAGAGATTTGGGCTGGGTATTTGGAAGTTATCTGCATAAAGATGATAACTGACCCCATGGGAACATATTAGATCAAGGGATAGAAAGAGAAGAAGAAGCCTAGAACAGAGTCCTGGGGGACATCCAAAATAAGGGAGCAGGAGACAGTGTGATGATCCAGTAATGGAGAATGAAAAATGGTCAAGTGAGTAGGAGAACCAGGAGGCAGTGATAACACAAACGCCAAGAGATGGTAAAATGCTCCTCCAAGAGAAGACAAAATGAAGCAAAAACAAGCAACAGTATCAAAAGGTGTAGAGAGGCCAAGGAAGATGTGGACTGAAAAGAGGTAATCAGATCTAGAAGTTAAGAAATCACTAGAAACCTTGGAGACAACAATCGCAGTAGAGAGATGGGATGAGAAGCCAGAATGCAAACTTGAGAAGTGAATGGGAGGCAAGGAAATGAAGTCAGGTTTGTGTAATAAAATGGAGGAGAGAGATGGGAATGGTAGGGTCACATGAAGGTTTTTTAAGGAAGCGGTAGACCTGAGGATATTTGTGGATAGCAGGGAAATAACCAGTTGATAGTGAAAGACAAGATGAGAGAAATGAGCAGAATGATTGATAGGGCAAATTGCTATAAAAAAGCAAGGGCGTAGGATTGAGGGCATAGGTGGAAAGACTGGCCTTGGCAAGTAGAAGGGCAAAATCTTCCTCAGAGACAGAAGTAGCATAGCATAGTATAATATAGTATAGCATAGTATAAAATAGCATAGTATAGTATGGTATGGTATGGTGCAGTATGGTACAGTATGATATGGTATGGTACAGTATGATACAGTATGGTATACTAATGGTACGTTAAGGTACAGTATAGCATAGCATAGCATGGAATAGGATAGGATAGGATAGGATAGGATAGGATAGGATAGGATAGGATAGGATAGGATAGGATAGGATGGGATGGGATGGGATAGGATAGGATAGGATAGGATAGGATAGGATAGGATAGGATAGGATAGGATAGGATAGGATAGGATAGGATAGGATAGGATAGGATGGGGTGGGATGGGGTGGGATGGGATGGTATAGTATGGTATAGTATAGTAGAGTCACTCAGTCTATGAGCATTTATTAAGCATCTAGTATGTTCTAGGCACTGTGCTAAGTGATATACAGAGCGGCAAATAAATCACTAAGTTTGTCAGAAAGGGCTGGGTTCACCTCCTACCTGTGACATCTCTCAGCTAGGTAAAGATGAAGAAGTTACTTTACCACTGTGAATCTTAGCTTCCTTGTCTAGAAAATACAGATAACAATACTTGTAGTGCCTACTTGACAAGGTTGTTGTGAGGAGTAAATGAAATACGATAAAGCATTGTGCAAACCTTAAATTGCTATGTAAATGTCAGTTCTTATTGTCATTATTACTGTTAGTAGTAGCAGTAGTAAAGGTAAAGAGGATAAACAAAAGGTTTTGAGTAGGGGAGATGATGGAGCTCATGATGCCTTGCTTTCCTCAATTAAAGAGGAAGCAAAAATATAGAAATAGCTAGGAGATACAATAGTTAGGATGAAGGACTTAGAATCTGAAGGACCTAAATTCAAATCCAGTCTCAGACATTTACTTAGCTGTGTGGCCCTAACCATATCACTCAGGCTCTCTCGGTCTCAGTTTCCTCGTGTCTAAAATGGGGATTAAATAACAGCACCTGTCTCCATGGGCTGTTGCCAGGATCAGATTAGATAACATTTGTAAAGTACTTTGCAAACCTCAAAACATTATATAAACAAGAGCCATTATAAAATGCAAGCTTCATGAAAACAAGGACAAGAACATCTGCTCAAAGAGGAAGTTTTGTGAGATGTGCATTGGCTTTGAGAGAGAAGTTTGTGACAGCCTTTGAGGTATATGGGACTGAGAGTCAATCAAGGAAGAATAGAAGCTTTACCATGCAGCAGGGAGGGTCCAGTTGAGATTAAGTAATAGGAATGTGAAGTGGACCTAGCTAGGTTACTTCCTCCAGGTACAGTCAACATTTTGGGAATATGAAAGGCATAGGCAAAGGACAGAGGGGGCAGGGAGTGATCCAAGACTGACAGGGCATGAAGTCAAAGAGTCAAGGGAATCAAGAATAGGGGACAATGTATAGGTGAATTACTTAATGATTCAACCTTATACTGGGAATCACCTAGGCAGCATGGCATAGCTGAAAGTATGGAGTAAAAGAACCTGGGTCCAGTCAGTCTGTCAACAAACATCTATTAGGTGCCTATTATATGCCAGACACTGTGCTAAGTGCCAAGGATGCAAAGAAAGTAAAAAAAAAAAACAGAGCCCCTTCCATCAAGGAACTCAAAGACTAATGGAGGGAATAACATACAAACAGTTATGCATAAACAAGTTAGAGGATAAATGGGGGGTAACCTCAGGGGGGAGGTACAATCAGTGGGTGAAGAAGGATTCAAGTTCAAATTCAACTTTTAATACTTTACTACCCAGCGAACACTTGACCTTGCTGTGCCTCAGTTTTCTCAGCTGTAAAATTAGGGAATTAGATTAAATGTCACCTGAGGTTACTTCCAGATCTAAATCTATGAAGGAAAGAAACAAGGGTACATTAAGCACCTACTATGTGCCAGGCACTGTGCTAAGCACGTTATAATTATTATCTCATTAGATCCTCACAACAGGTAGGTGCTATTATCATCTCCATTTTATAGTTGAAGAAACTGAGACAGATAGAGGCTGACTTACCCAGTATCACACAGGTAGTAAATGTCTGAGGTTACATTTGAACTCGGGTCTTCCTGACTCTAGGATTAGCACTCTATCCACTGAACTGCCTGATCCTTTGAACTGCAGGATAATGATTGTTAGGAAGGAAAGTGAGGTCAGATCAGGAATGATAGACTAAAAGAAGAGGGGAAGATGGAAGGATTGAAGGTTATTACGTGTACGAAGAATTGGTTTAGGTTATAGCAGTTATGAACCTGGAATCCATGTATGCACACATATATGTCTATATATCATAAATATATCTTGATAACTATATTTCAAAATAATTGGTTTATGTTTTACATGATTTCATTTATATAATGGGTATCATATGTTTTGTATTCTCCTTGGGTGGAGAAGGGATTTGTGGGAAGATGAGAGTTTGGAACTGAAAATAAAAATAATTGGTTTCATTTGGAATGCTTTGTGTTTTATCTTATTCATTTAAAAACATCATTCTGAGAAGGGTTTCATATGTTCTACCAAATTGCCAAAGTGATCTGTGACACAGAAAAGGCTAAGAACTTTTATCAGCAGTGAGGCAGGGGGTGGGATGGATGGACAGGAGACTCAAAATCATTGAGGTAGTACAGTTATGGATGATGATGATCTACATATCCATAACTAACCTCTCTCTTAAAATCTGGTTCTGCTTTAGAAACTACCTGCTGGACACCGCTGCCTGGATTTTCCACAGTGATCTCAAACTCAACATGTCCAAAATGAACTCCTTATATTTGTACCAAATCCATCCTTCCTCCAAACTTCCCTGGTTCATTAGTCATTCAGGTTTTCAACTTTGATATTATCTGTGACCCTTAAACTCATCCTGAATCCTATTATTAAATTGCAGAAAGAGAAGAAAACTTCACAAATATGAGATGAAGGAGATATGAAAAGGATCTGAGAGTTTTAGTGAAGCAGTAGTGTCATACGGCTATGGAGATAGTTTTCTTCTTGGGCCTCCTTAAGAGAGTTATGGTACATCTGCATTTTGTCCTGATCTGGAGTGTTATATTCAATTCTAGGCACCATAGTATAATAAAGACATTGATAAGTTAGAGAGCATCTAGGAGTGGGGGAATGGGGGAGGGGAAAGCAAGGAAGGTAGTTGAGAGCCTTGAGTCCATACTGTATGAGGATCATTTGAAGAAACTAAGGGGTGTTTAGCCTGTAGAAGGGAAGACCCAGGGGAACAGGATCATCATGTTCAAAACTGGTGTCATATGGAAGAGGAATTAGCCTTGTCCCATATGGCCCCAGAGGGCAGAAACAATGGGTGAAAGTTGCAAAATAAATAAAAGCGACTTGGGGGGGGGGACACTCCCTAATAATTAAAGCTGTCTGAAAGGGGAAAGGTTTGCCTCAAGATATGCAGGCAAAGAAGTCCCCTTTCTTGGAGGTATCAAGCAAAGGCTCTATCACAGGGTTTCTCTTCAGGATTGTTGCGGAGGTCCCTTCCAACTCTAAAATTAGTGACTATTCACCAAGTCTTGTTAGTCTTACCTCTACAGCATCTCTTGAAATCATCCCCCTCCTAGTTTCAATAGCCTCCTAGTGGGTGTCCTTGCCTCCATTCCTTCCCCTCTTCAATCCATTCTCCAAACAGTTGCCAAATTGATATTCCCAAAACACAGATATAACCATGTCACTCTACTATTCAAAAATCTCCAATGGCTTCCCCTTATCTCCAAGATAAACTAGAAAAGAGCCTGGTATTGAATGCTTCCCTAATTTGGCTCCCACTTACCTTATAGCCCAATTTCATACTAATCCTTTCTCCCTAGCTTCTGTTCTAATTAAACTGTCCTGTTAATTGTTCCCTGAACATGGCATTCAATTTCCTACCTTTTTGCCTTTGCACAAGCAGCTCTCTCTTTCTAGAATGTACTCCTACCTTTCTTTGTATTCCCAGTGTTTAGTACAGTGTCTGGCCATAGTAGGTGTTTAATAAATGGTAGTTGATTGACTAACCTTACCTCCACCTTGTCAAATCCACAGTTCTCTTCAAAGCCCAGCTCAGGTAACACCTTCCACAAAAGCCCTTTCCTCATCCTCGTACTTATTGGTTAGCACTCTCCCAACCAGAATTACTTTGTTTTACATTATATTTGCTTAATATTTATTTGCATGTGTTCACAAAGTTCTCATCAAACAGAATATAAGCTCTTTGAGGGCAGACACTATTTCCTGTTTGTCCTTTTTATTCCCCACTGTCCATTACGGCTCCTGGAATATCTTTGACCCTTTAATAAATGTTTGTGGAACTGAATTATGAAATCTATACAATGATCATTCTTGTGGGTGTCTGGAGAAGATCAAAGTAAGTTCTGGGTCATGGAATTTGAGAAGGTTAACGAACTAGGAGGCCGGTGTCCTTGAGGAGACATGTATGTACGTCCAAGTCTTCAAGTACGGGAGCAGGGCACGAGTTATAGGGAGATATGATAAACCAGGCATTTTACTCTTTCACAATGGTGGAAGAATGACCTAGAGGTCATTAGATCACAGCAGCAAGGATCTGGACCAGACATTTACGCAGAGAGCATAAACCTTTAAAGAAGAAGAGGCTACTAAGTGATGGTGGCAAAGGAAGAATCTGCAAGTGGTATTGGGAATGAAGAGTTTGTGAATTTCTCCTCCTAGCCTAGTATGTTGGAGGACATGAGGAAACAATAAAAACTAGCATTTGCATAGTGCTTTAAGATTTGAAAAATCCTTTACATGCTTTCTCATCTGATCTCACAACAACCCTGTGATATAAGTACTAATATTGTCCTTGTTTTACCAATGAGGAGAGTGAGGCTGAGAAAAATTAAGGGACTGACCCAGGGTCATACAGCTAATAATAAGTATCTGAAGTAGGATTTGGACTCAAGATCTTCCTGGCTCCAAGAAAGAAAAGAAACATCTCACACTAGACAGGGTAGCCAAAGGTTCAGTGTCTTCTGGAGAGAGACAAATTTCATAAGAATAAGAACATAAAGTCCCAATTCCTTACTATTCAATAAGATACTCCAAACACCAGCTTCAAGTGTTATGCTTGGTGGTGGGGTACAGTGAAGAAGGACTTGTAGCTGGCAAAACAGTCACACCCAAAGAGTGTTGACAAATAGACTAGCATTGACCTCTAGGAGAATCTCTAGTGGAGCACTCCAAGGCTCTACCAGAGGTTCCAAAAGGAGAAGATACCACCCCATGGGGTGCTGGAACAAAAGGAGGAGGTTATAGTAACCTTGGGTGCAATTGGGGAGCATTGAATAAAAATAAGAGGGGCATTGGAAGCATAAGGAAAAAAGAAGAAAAGAAAATTTTGAAAAACCATTCGTTATATGTTGATACATTGTGTGACAGAATAAAGATTTAGAAAGAAATAGATAAGATGAGATCATAGATAAAGCTAAACATTTTTAATTTTACAGGCATAAATGTGAAATCCCCCTCAGGTTAATTACATAAATTGAACATAGGAGAGATCTTACTGGACATCAGTTAGTTCTGCGATTCGTCTGAAAAAGACCTAGGAATTCGGTTTTGCACAAACTCAGCAATGTATAAAAGTATTATATGGTTTCTAAAAATGTTAGAGTAATCTTAGGCTGCATTGATACAAGTAAAGTATCTAGAACAAGGGGAGTAATAATCCTACTGTATTCTGTGTTGGCCAGACAACATACAGTATACTTCATCCAGTTTTAGGTGCCACACTTTAGAAGGGATATTAACTAACTAAAGTTAATCCAGAGAAGAATGACAAGAATGTGTGTGGGGGGGGCAGGTCTGAACACTCTCTTACAGGAACAATTTCAAGAGCTTGGCATCTTTAGTCAGGAGGAGAGTAGATTTATTAAGGATGAAAAAAATCTATCTTCAAGGGCACCCAGGTGGCAGAAGTGGATAGAGATCAAGCCCAGAGTCAGGAAGACTCATCTTCCTGAGTTCAAATCTGGCCTCAGACACTTACTAGCTATGTTACTGTGGGCAAGTCACTTAACCCTGTTTGCCTCAGTTCCTCATCTGTAAAATGAGCTGGGAAGGAAATGGCAAAGCACTCCAGTATCTTTGCTAAGAAAACCCTAAATGGGGTGACTGAGAGTTGGACACAACCGAAACAAATGAACAACAACAACATCTATCTTCAAATATTGTCATAGGTAAAAGGAAGTGGATATGCTATGCTGTTCCAGAAGGGGACCGTTTACAGACAGTAGTTAAAAGTTACAGGAAGACCGACTTTAGGTCAATATAAAGAAAACTTTGTGCCAGTCAGAACTATTTGAAAATGGAACAGGCTGCTTCGACAAAGCAATTATTTGAAGTCCGCAAAACACTTTACATAGTATTTCATTTGATTCTCACATCAACCCTTTGCGGTGTTTTTATTATCCTCATTTTACTGATGACCAGACTGAAGCCAAGATAGGGTAAGTGACTGACTCAGGGTGAAACAGCTAATAATATGTGTAATAAGACACAAAGCAGTGTCATTGCAAATATTCAACATCTATTTGAAGGGAGGAAGGTATTCTGCACAGGAGGGGTTAGAGCCACTAAGTGAGCCAGTAGAGTCCCTTCCATTTCTAGGAGTTTATGATTCTCTAACGTTATAACTATCCAATGGAAAACATAGTATCTGTGGCTCAATGGCTAACAGCCAAGGAAGATTAGATCCTGTGGACATTCCATTGTGGTAGGACCTATTAATAGAATACTAGTAGAGACAATTTCTGGAGGCTATTTCAACAACTTCATATTCTTTTGAGAACATCAATGATTAGCTTCCTCTGCCTCTTCTCCTTTTTGAAAGGTTGCTGAAGGAATGAAGGTGGGAGAGAAACTCCTACATCAGCCTCCGGCTCTGATTCCACAATCATAGCTCTGATGTGTCAGCCAAGATTTGGAACTAACTTTAAAAATTCAGGTTTCACCATGGGTTTGGAGAGAGAAATAGAGAGAGAGAGAGAGAGAGAGAGAGAGAGAGAGAGAGAGAGAGAGAGAGAGTAGGAAAACAGCTGCTTTGATCTAGGACTAGCTCCTGGTGAGAAGAAATAGAATAGCATCTCAGTCATTTTCTTGTTTTTGTGAAGGAAAGTGAGAAAAAGTTGGAGAAAGAAGAGGGCTGTGGAGTAGGGGAAGAGGAGGAAGGGAATGGGACTCTCTTTTATCTTTCAATCCCATACCCAGCACCACCTTTGAGTATGGGGTTTGGATCAGTGAACAAAGGAACAGGTGCTCTCCCCCGGCCCCCAGAGCAGAGATGTTCCTAAATAAATCTTAATGTAATGAAAATCAATTAATCAAGTGGAAATGAAAATAAAAGAGGGATGTGGGTTGGGGGGAAGGGAAGCTATGTGTTGTGTACATCGAAGATGACATCATTTGCCTCGAGAGAAGCTTTCTGTTTTCTTTCTGTAAAGAAAGCAGATGTGTGCACGAGTGGAAATGTGGGTTTATCTGAAGTGGTGTTCGTGTGTGTGTGTGTGTGTGTGTGTGTGTGTGTGTGTGTGTGTGTGTGTGTGTGCCTGTGCGGTGAGGAGGGTGTGGTGGACTGATGGGGAGAAGAGGAAGAAACATAGCGGGAAAATTGTCTGGATGAAAGGTGTTCCCCGCCCCCTGGCCTTGAGTTGGAGGAGGGGAAGGAGGGAGCTTCATTGGTGTACTCCGCTGTAGGAGTGGCAATCTCTATGGGTGTGGGGAGTGAGTGCAAAGAGGGGGGTGGGCCCAGGGAGGCAGTGGGGGCGGGGAACATGTTAAGGCTGCGCATGTCAAGGCTGAGTGAACACTCTAGGATTAGGAGAGCTCAGAGCTGGGCAGCTCCTCAGACTACCTGTCACAAGGGGTCATCTAGCACCATCAGGGCGTGAAGACCGAGGGTGGCTTGGATTTTTTCCTCTCTCCCTGCCCCGCCCACCTATCCTCCCTTCTCTCGGATCCCCAGCAGAACCCTGAGCGTCCTCCTCTAGCCCTAGCCTCTCAGAACCTCCTGGGGATTAAAGAACCAGACGGACAAACAGAAGAGAAATTTCCCCCTCCGACGAGCAGCCCTGGTGTGTCTTCGAGGGCCGGGGCTACGCCATTCCAAAGCTCTGACAGCGAGAACCTTTGGGCAAGGCAGATGAAACTGGAGCTCCCGGGGTGCCGACGAACCCAGTTAGAGCGGAGAGCTGTATCGTGGCGAGGTGTCATCGGAAAGCATGGAGCATTCCCGCCTATATGCTGAACTCCGAGGCTAAACCTTGAGAGAAAAGAACAGACGGAAGGGAATCGAGATTGGAGTTCAGGAGGAGGTGAGGAGGTACTGTCCGCGGTTCTGAACTAGGTTTTACTGGCCCGACGTAGAGAAAATTTCCGATTTGCTGAACCTCTCCTTAGAAGTAAGAACCAATCCCTGAGGGGGTGGGAGGATTTGGGGGTGGTGGGGGAGGCAGAGGGGCTGCTGCCTTTGAAAAGAGCCGGAAGCTGCACCAATGTGTTGAAACCTACCTCAAAAAGTGTTCCCAGCAATCCAACTGTCTGAGCTTTTCTCCTAAGGGAGTTCATCCTTGGAGGTTTCCTCGAAAGAAGGGGTGCAGTCCTTGTCGAAGAGAAACGCTTTATCAGGCCGGAGTCTGAGAAAAATGCCTGCTCTCAGTAGCTTGTTTTCTCTGGCTTCCCTCATGCTCATCTGCTGGGGTAAGTATGGCCCCCTGCTATGCTAGACTCAGATAACTGTAATAACACTGACAATAATAACAAGTATTAATAATATTAATGATACCAGTGAATATTGACTGAGCCCCATTTATGTATCTCTGCCAGATGAAGAAAGCCTCATTATTGAGGATGCGGGCTGGAGGTTTCTTTTTTTTTCCTCTCTCTTATCTTCACTGGTGGATTTCCATTGCCTCACAATTCCTTTACCATTCTGGGAGGGTTTTCTTTTCCTCTCTGGAAAGGTAAAAACCGTGTCCATTGCCCAAATTATATTAGCAATGGTAATTTCACAACTACCTCTTTCCTAATAAATAGCCAATCCTTTTGGAAATGTGGCTAGGTAGGCAAATTTACATAACTATTTTTTTTAATGTGTGTGTATTTATATCATCGATGGATGCCTTCTATTCATTTGGACAAATATTGCATTCAGTGTATATGTTTACCTACTCTATCATATATGTATATACATGTATATATGTGATATGTACTACATATGTATATGACATATGAATGCAGTCGCTGAATGAAAAGGTACCATCCATTAATGCAGCTGCTTACTTCTAAGGAAACTGAGAAAGATGGTGGAAAAGATATTTTTGCTGTAGGTGTTAAATAAACTGGAAAAATGTAAAATAACATTTATTTTCCTTGACACCTGAAGATGAGTTTTTAGGGTCTTTGTAATGAATAAGAGTTTGCATTAAAATATTATAAAACTATATAGTCAAGTCACAACTGTCCATTCTGAGAGTCTGTGGTGGCTTTCATAATTTTCCTGAGCCTCCTTCTATCACCCAGTGGAGTGCTGAATTCTGAGTTCTAGGACTGATCCAGAAAGGAGTCAAAATTGGGCTTGGAATTAACTGTATCTAAAAATGTGTTGTTGCTTACCTAAATGTGCCTCTCTGCCTGGGTGACTCTGAATTCTTAAGCCAAACAGGAACAATTATTAAATCATGTATTGTTTAGTTTATTTATGCTGCCACTTCACTGAATTAGAACTGATCATGAGCAGTCAGCTGTATATGGATAAAACTATCCCCTTGTGTTGAAGCCAGGTATGTTGAACTGTGCTTCCCTGAATGGCAGGAAGCTTTCTTTGCTGTAGCAGTGGCCGACATGCTGACAGGACTAGCCTCTCTGCCTTTGTATTTCTTTGTCAGGTCTCCAGTGTTGACCCTGCCTGCCAGCACTATATGGCTGCTCATGTGAGCTGAGGCAGAGCTGAGTTTTCTTTTAACAAAATGCTTGATGAGGCAGAGAGGAAACAGTCTAGGCAAGAGGAGAAGGCAGAATCAGAGCCAGCCCAGAGGGCAGGCACACTGCCATCTATTCCCAGTAGAATAGACCTAAGGCTAGAGGTAGAACAGACACAATAGGCTGCTGATGATCTCACCTGCCTTGATGGCTTAAGACTGGGAATTTGTTTGCAGATATTAGGGCTTCAAAAGGGAGGCTTGGGCATGATGAAAAATGCTGGCTGTTGCTGGAATAGCTACATGCTGAGAAGAAAACCCTGTGGAGCAAATGTGCCTGCTACAACCATGTCTGCTCACCCTGGCTCAAATCGTTTTACTGCCTTGTAAACTGTACAATGATTTACCAAACCAAAGTACTGAGGAGGTGTGGTTTGGGGAAATCCTGACTGCAGGATCCCAGTGAAAGCCTCACCTCAAAACATTTCACTTCATTTGCATACGGGCTCCAGCAGGAGTATTTTCACCTTGGATGAGATGAGTGGCCCCTTCCCCAGTTGCCTTTTCCCATAAAGCTCAATATGAATGGAAAAGGCCCCTTTATTTAATTTGCTGCATGTTTCTTCAAAGAAGAAAGGACCCTTTATCAGGCATAATTTCTCCCAGCCAGCCCCTGGTAAAATAGTAAAACCAGCAGTTGTCATTGTTTGTAAAATTCCATTTCGAGTTCTGTCTTCCTCCTGTACTTTGTTGACACCTTTCACTATTAGAAGCCTGTCAGCCCCATGTTTCCATCTGGCTGCCCATAAACCTCACTGCAGCCCCTCACACAGGCTGGTCATCCTATGCATCAGCCCATACTCTGAATCTTTTCTTTTTATCTCTTTCCATCAAAAAGATCTGCCTTCATGGTCCTGTGAGGTAATAAGCTGGATAATTTATCATAGAATATTAGAATAGTCCTTAGAAATTATCTAGATCTAATTTTAGAGCTGAAAAAACTGTGGACTGAGGTGAGCTGACTTGCCCAAGGATAGTTAATTAGTGGCATAGCCAGAAACAGAAGTCAGTCTCCTGACTCCCATTCTAGTGCTCTTTCAACTGCCCTGTTATTGTATCAGTAAACAAACATTTCTTAAAGGCTTATTAAGCACCAGGTTCTGAGCTAAATGCTAAGGTGAAAGGCAAAAAAAGTGAATCCTGTCCTCAAGGAGCTTACATTCTCATGAAAGAGACAACAGGAAAAAGTTATGTGTACAAGATATATACAGTGCAAATGGAAGCTTATCTTAAAGGGAAAGCACTAGGAATGAGAGGTACTTTGAAAAGCCTGCAAAATGTGGGATTTCAGCTTAGACTTGAAGGCTAGGGAAGCCAGTATGAGGAGGTGAGAAGGGAGAATAATCCAGGCATGAGGGACAGCCAACTAAAAGGCACAGAGTCAGGAGACAGAAAAGCAAGTGATTGTCTCTTATTGTCTTTCATTTGATTAATTCATGCTGTGGTGTTGTATGATGGTTTATAAAATTCAATAGTGACAAGGTTTTACTAATTCTGTGTAATATTTTCATTTTAATGGGGGCTTTTAATACTAAACCCTAAAGGAGTCAATACTATGAAAAAGACAGTAAAGACAGATATTTGGGGAGTGCCATACAGGGAGCCATACACTATACTTAAGGTTAGTTTTGTACTTTCATAAAGTGACTTCATCAAGAGCATCCACATGGCATTTCCTCCCTTCTTGGGTCTTTACTCCAGTGAGTAGGAAAATCAACAAGCATTTATTAAGCACCAAGTACTATGATAAGTGCTGGGGATAGACATACAAGCCAAAAATAGTCTTTGCCCTCTAGGAACTTGCATTCTAGTGGGGAAAGACAACACAGAAAATTGAGTTGAAGGGAGTGGAGATAAGGTAACTGCATGGGGATATGGTAGAGAAGTCCAGAGAATGAAGCATTCCTGGTCTGGGCCCTTTCTCAAAATGCAGGTTCCAAAAGAAAGTCACCAATGGAAGAAGGGTACCCTAATGGCAGGAGGAGAAGGCTGCTGAAGCAAGGTTTCAAACAAATCAAAGATTTCAGCACTGAAACTTAGGGCAATAGAAGGTCAAGTGATTTGTTCAAGGTCAAGTGATTTGTTCAAGGTCACTCACTCAAGAACTCATAGGATTTAGATCAAGAAGGAAATTTAGAGGTCACCCAATCCAACCACTTCATTTTATAAGAGGAAGTAAATTGCCCAAGGTCACAAAGGTTGTAAGTAAGAAGAACAAGGATTCAAAACCAGGTTCTCTGATTTCAAATCCATTTCTATTTAGACTATAGTGAGACCTACAACTTTGCTTAAATACCCACAGCATATATAGATTGGTATTGGATGTAATGAAGGGATACCAAAGGGATAATGGCACAATCTTCCCCTCAAATGGATGTGAGAAACAGACCAACACATATAGAAAGACTTAAGAAACATATGGACAAGGACAATGCATATACTGTAAAGTATGGGTATAAATGGTAAAACATCAGAATAAGGGATTTATGACAGACAGAGAGACAGCTGGATAGTTCAGTTGGACTGAAAAACTTCATGAGGTCATTGAAGGTGTCTTTTCTAAACTCTCAATCTTTCCTGATGCCTACCACAATGTTCTTTATTATTTATTTGTGTTATTAAGTAAGCACTTAATACATTTTTGTTGAATGAGTGAAGTTTCTAGGACAGTCTTTCATCTGATTTCTATATATCCAAGCTGAGTTCAACCAGGAGAAGAGAAGCAATGAAATTTATTTGGTTTACAATTAGGCTTCAAGCAATACAAACTCAGAGATGATATAGATCTTGTCTCAGAATGATATTTTTAATATGTAAAATAAAATAACAGGATCACAAAAGAAATTAATTATATTAAAATACGTAATCAAAATATTTTTTATAAAAATAAGTTCTTGAGCCAAAGTCAACAATTTCCAACCTAGACAAGGCCAATTAAAGTAAGCATCCCATGCCAATTAAAGCAGGCATCAAAATTCTATGCTCTGATACCTTAACTGATACCCTTTAACTGAGGTGGGAATATTTCTTTATTGAACTAGTCAGTCTTAGGCTGTACTTTAAGAGTGGATAGAGTCTTCGATCAGTTTAAATATATTTGAAAGCCATTTAGATGAATTGGATTGCCCAGGAAGTATATTTGGATGGTATGAGGAAACTTGGTCATGCCCCATGGGTTGTCTATAAAATATTAAGCCAACTTGGAACTGAGAGACTCAACCAAGTGGAGAGCCAGATGAGAATCAAATAAGAAAGAGTCACTTAGCGAATAGGAGAAGAGACCCAGTGTTAGCCTTGATCTTGGTAATCTCTGTCCCCACCCCCACCACTTGGCTGGAAAAGGCCTTCAGATTACCTTTGGATTTAGACTTTTCATCAAAAGAAGTCCCCCCATATAACAGCTGGCAACAGTGTTTTCATGCAGATTGAAGACCGAACCAGGAATGCCCCAGAAGTACTAATTTGTACCTAAGGGGAACATCTTGAACACTATAACAAAAGGACTTAAAGTAGCTATGAGTTACCCTCTTTAAGACACATGGATGCTAAACTTGAGCCCACTCTACAAGGATCTTTGAATGTGTGGGAGAATTTGTCACAGACATTTTAGGGGTTCTTTCATATCAAAGATGCCAATATAGCAAATACTTAAAAGCTAGTTAAATTTGGATGACTAATTGATATTTCCTGATAATCAATTGGGGAAGTACATCAGTAGGGTACTTGTGAACTATAGTAATATAAAACCATCTCTAGTCCCTCAGGGTCTTCTCTAACCAAGAGGGCTACCTTTTGGGGAGCTGACTTCCCAATGCAAATGGGGGTTGGGAGAGTGGCTCTAGAGCATATGCTACATTAGTAAAAGAAAAAGATGAAATAAAAAACAATTTTACATTCTGTGCTACCTCACTGTTTCCACTTTAAGCACATCATCGCTAAACTAACTGACTACTTACTTATTAATTTGGATTTTTCCTCAAGACTGAGTCCTACAACTGTTCTCTCTGTGCTGACAATTAACAGTCCGGAAAGGGAATGGATTTTTTTTTTTAAAGGCAACAAGATTATATTGTAATGGAAAGGGGGTTGGGGGGAGAGGTCCTGTTTCAGGTATGGTTGAACTGAATGACCTCTGAGTTCCCCATCAATTCTCAGATTTCTATGATTCCATGAACACCTTGTTCCTAATTTCAGCCTCTGCACAATCTTGACTTTGTTCCAGAAAAGGATCAAGATTGTTTTTAAAACTCAGCTCTTCCATGAAAACTTTACTGAGCCAATCAAGATCTAATCATTCTGTCTACTGCAGCAATGGCCCATATACAAAATCTGTATAATTTAATCAGTCAACAAGGATTTATTAAACAACTACTAAGTGCAGGTATACTGGTAATTCAGTTTTCTTGTACACTGGCAGACTGGACAGTCCAAGTGGGAAAAAAATGGCTAACAATTAGAATGAAGTTATTTAAACAAACAGTTGATTTTATGAAAAAAAAGTACTAATACACTATTGAAAGTGTTGCAAAGTTAATTTCATGATGCTTAACTCAGCATACATCTCAAAACAATAATTATTATTAAATGAAATTTTAAATGTTTTACATAGATGAGATCCATAATTACTGAAAAGAGCTGGGGCTGACTATGGAATAACAAAATGAATGAAGAATGCAGACTATGATATTTACTTGAAAGGATAAGCTATAGAACTCAACAACTAGTACATATATGCAGCAAACACTGCATATAGACAATTAACTTGGGGCAGCTAGGAGGTGCAGTGAGTAGAGCACTGGTCCTGGAGTCAGGAGGACCTGAGTTCAAATCTGGCCTCAGATAGTTGACATACTTACTAGCTGTGTGACCTTGGGCAAGTCACCTAACCCCTATTGTCCTGCCTTTCCCCTTCAAAAAAATACATTTAGGAGCTGGTAGGTGGTGAAATGGATAGAGCACTGGTCCTGGAATCAGGAGGACCTGAGTTCAGATCTGACCTTAACCTCAATTGTTGCCAAAAAAGAGAAATGGACAATTAACCTAACCCAAACTGAATAGGATGAAGAAATCAGGTCGAATGGCCTTGTGGAAACTGTGCTCCATTTTAATGACCTCAAACTTCTCCCTCATCTTTTAATACTAATATTCTCATGGTGGTGCATTGCTATGAATCATGGAACACTGCATTCTCCAAAGAACTGAAATTTAGACTAATCTGACAGTAAAAAGCCATTCAGTGAGTATGAACAGGCTGCAACATCTAACCAAAGTGGAATTATACGGGCAAAGTAGCATCATCAGAGAAGTGTTTGACCATAAAAAAAGATGGGCTGTCCATATAGCAAGAGGGAGGGATAATCAATGGGCAACCTGCATGCTCCATTACTATCCACAAAATTATCAGAACAAGAGCTACACGTTTAGCACATTGGATAATTTCCCTGCTGGAGACATTTGGGAAGATAAATAAGGGTAACGTAGTATGGGCAGGCATGGATGAGTTGCAATCTTGGTAGCATTTAACCCAGTGGACATGTGTGTGTGTGTTTTTAAATAGATAAAAAAAACTTTTTAAAGAGGCAGCTAGATGGCACAGAGGATGGAGCACCAGCTCTGGAGTCAGGAGGACCTGAGTTCAAATCCAGTCTCAGATATTTGCTAGCTGCGTGCCCCTGGGCAAGTCACAACCCTGATTACTTCCCTTTTAAAAAAAGACCATATTAAATATATAATAGATATGTTTATAAATTTATCATAAATATGTATGGGTATACATATTATTATCCTTCTAACTTCCTTTTAATTAGATTGGCAAACTTTAGGCAAATATTCTGAATAGCTCTTATTAAGTATTCCATCTCTGTCCAGATGATTTCTATATTTTATAGAATCTATATTTCTATATTTTATATTTCTATTTCCTATATTTCTATATTTTAAGCCATGGTCTAGAAATGCAAATCCCACCCTCAGACATCACCTTTTTAACCAGATATTCACTTCCCAAAACTACCTTTCTTTCTGAAACCTTTACCTTTACTTAACACTACCTGTGCTGATAAAAACTTAAATTTTTTTGCCTATGATTTAGTCTAAAGCAGGATTTTCTTCTGGTAATATCTGTGCCCACACCAATCACCAGAGTTATCCAATCTGATAAATCTTGGGAGGTTCTTTGGCTCCATGACCAAGAAAAACAGTAGACTTGACTTTTTGTTATCAGATCATCAAATAGCCGCTACATTGTGCCCTCAGTATCCCCTTACTTCTTCCATCTTCAAACTTTCTTTTTATTTCTTCCCTTTCATTATATTCTGCCACCTTGCATCTCTCCATGTGGTCAGGATGGCCACCTTCCATCTGTCCACAAAGGTTAGGATGGAGAGGTGGAAGGTGGCAAAATATGGTGAAAGAGAAAGGAACAGGAAAGGGAAACGGTCAAAGAGGCAAAGTCACTTTTTTAAAAGAAATTCTTCATTTTCTCTGATAGCCTGAGAAGTGAAGAGGCATTTTCTGAGGTTCACCTTTACCTTCTTTTCTGCTAGGGAGACCAGACTGCATTTGACCATAGGCGACAATCACCTAGCCAATCAAATACTGTTCACTCTGTTCAAGTGAGCACATTGAGAGCCACATCTAAATTCTTTTCCCTTGCCTGATGGACTTCCTTCTCCTCCCTAAACCCTTCCCCTACTGTTTCTCTTTCTCTTCCTCCAGACCTCTTCCTCCTTCTTCTCCTCTCTTCTCTTTTTGTCCCTTTGATGCAGATCCTTCTCCTCCCTAAGCCCTTCCCCTACTGTTTCTCTTTCTCTTCCTCCAGACCTCTTCCTCCTTCTTCTCCTCTCTTCTCTTTTTGTCCCTTTGATGCAGATCCTTCTCCTCCCTAAGCCCTTCCCCTACTGTTTCTCTTTCTGTTCCTCCAGACCTCTTCCTCCTTCTTCTCCTCTCTTCTCTTTTTGCCCCTTCAATGCAGATCCTTCTCCTTTCTGATCCTCCTCTTTCTTCTTGAATCCTTTTCCTGCTAGCATCCTTATCCTGTGGTTCTCATCCTTCTTCAACTTCCAGTCTCCCTTTGACTTCTCTTTGAATCCTCCCAAATTTCCATCCTCAAATTCAGTCTCTGACAAACTTCAGAATTCCCAAACTCTCCAAATCTCCTCTGTCATTTCTTCTTTCTCCTCCTCTGTGTCCTTCAACTAGAATTCTGCTCCCATTCTTTCTTCTACTAAAGCTCCCTCTAAAGAATGAAATAAAGGTAAAGCCATTTTACCTCTCTTACCCTCAGTTTCCTCATCTGTAAAATAATAATAACACTTTAATAAAACTTGTACTATGCACCTTGGAGGGTAGTTGTGACCTTAGTATTTTATAAACCTTATCAGTACTACAGAAGACCCTCCCTGTACCTAACAGACATTCAGTTGTAAGACAGACCTTACCAAGGTGAGGGAAGATTAAGGGATTTTTTAATTATAACTATTTTTGCGTGTTATTCCTGAAGATAATGAACACCATGAGGGCAGAGATCAAAGATTCAGTTGTACATAGTTTTATCTGCCCTGCTCCTATCATCATGCTCTGCACATAGTCAGTACTTCAATGTTTTGTTGAATGTTGGGGTTGCCTTTGCATCTCTCCTATTTCCCCTGGTCATTGTTTCATCATTATATGTTTTTTATCTCTCTATTCCCTCCCTCCCCTCTTCTCTGGTCTCCCTTCCCAATGCCTCTCTTCTACCCCACCCTCCTAAATACCCTGCTCCATCTCCCTCTCCAGTGCATGTTTGTTTTCCAGTCTGCGTGGAAGTTCCTTCTGAGACAGAAGCAGTCCAGGGCAAACAGATGAAACTCCGGTGCATCTCCTGCATGAAGAGAGAAGAAGTGACAGCCAGTACTGTGGTGGAATGGTTTTACAGGCCGGAGGGCGGTAAAGATTTCCTTGTATGTACAGCCGCTGGCTCTTCTGTTACTTTTGCTGACTTCTGGAGAGAAGACACTTCCATACACTCAGCTCTCCCACTGTGGCTAATTGACAGCTTTGGTGCAATTGAGCCTCGGAGAAAGGCACTGTAGGCAACAAGATCTCAAGGGTCTGGGGTGATGAGTAGCATAGATCCTTGAATTCCATAATGAATTCCCAAGCTTCATCTTTAGCCCATAGTTTCATCTTCCTCCCCAGTCATAATGGGTTTCTGTATTTATAAGGCCTTACAACAATTCAGTGATGCAATTACTTCAAATACTTTCATTTTACAGATGAGAAACAGTAGGTCCAAAGAGGCCTACTTAGCTGGTAAATATCAGAGCCAAGACTTGAACCCTTGATAAAAGTCTTCTATCTCCAATTCCAACACGCATTCTGCTACACCATACTTCCTCTCATACTTGCCCCCCCACCCCCACCCCAGCAAGCAGTTAAACAGAATTTTTGAATTTTACCTCCTCTCACTGGCCTCTAGGACTTGAGGCCTTAAAAACAAAATGGATTATCATCTGTGTGACACAGAGACAGATAGACTAAATGTCCTTTCAAGGGCTCTCCTAGTGCAGAGGTTCTTTGTCTCTTCTATTCTCCTTTCCCCATTGCCAGTCAGCTTGTCCCTTGCCTCCTAAACTACATCTAGGATCTACAAGCAATTTCCTCCAGGAGATGCTAGGTGCTACAGTTGCTAGTGTGTTGGACTTGGAGTCATGAAGTCCTGAGTTCAAATCCTGCCTCAGGCACTTACTAGCTGGGTGACCTTGGGCCAGCCACTTAATGTCTTTCAGCCTCAGTTTCCTCATTTGCAAAATAGGAATGCCCCATCTAAAGTGCTTAGCAAACCACAAAGCGTTATATAAATGCTAACTATTATGGTTATTCTCAACCACTGCAGCTTGTCATCAAGCTAGAGCTTTGCCAGACCCTGGCCTTCTGCATTTAGAATTGTAGAATGCTAAAGTTGGAAGACTATCTAATTCAACCTTTTCCTTTTAGAGATGGGAAATTTGGGGTTCACCCAAGAGGGTGAACTCAATGTCACACAGCCTGCTAGGAGCAGAGCCAGGATTAGAGCAAGGGTTCCTGATTACTCCTTCCATACTCTTTCCCATGTAAAACAGGCTAATTAAGATGGAGAAAAGGACTGAAAAGTACTTTACAAACTCCTCAATACTATTCATACTTACTGTGATAGAGGGAAAAAATTTCTGGCTCACAAGGTGGAATAAGACTAATGCCAAGGATTTTTTTCCTTGTAATTATACAAAATGCTGATTTTTTTCCCACAGGCTAATTTGTTTGTGACTCTGAACTACAGAGGTTCATGCCAATATAGAAAAATCTAAGGAGAACTGTGTCCAACAGTGATTTGCTAAGAATCTGTTATATGTACTTTGCACCTGAATAATACAAAATAGTCAATTGGGTACAAAGTCCAAATTCCTGGTCAAGGGAAACAAAATATCTAGAACATTGATAAGGATGTGGGCACATCCTTTTGCATGGAGGGTCAGCTTTGACAGTCAAGGAGTTAAGCTGTAGAGCGCAAGGATCCCTAAAGGCCTACAGATGGGCTTATTACTAAAGGAACTTCAGGTGAAGGCTGGATGACCAGTTGTTCAATGTGATGTCCAAAGGATTCTGATTTGGGCTGGACCAGATGGCCCTTGAGGTCCTTTCCAGCTCTGACTTCTGTAAAAAATCTCTTGGTCTTCACCTCTTCTTATCCACCCAGCCACATGGACCGTGCACCTCTTTTATGTTTCCAACTTTTTCCTTTCATTACTAGAGAGGGCACAACAGAAAAGTGATGGATTTGGAGTCCAAGAAAATGAGTTTAAATTCTAGCTCTGCTGCTGAATCTTGTGTGATCTTGGATATAATCTTTCTGAGCCTCAGTATTTTTTTTCTTTAAAATCTAGGAGTTGGACTAGATGGTTGCAAAGATCCTTTGCAACTCTGAATCTATAGTCTTGTGCCCCCTTTTTTTCTAATCCCTTTCTTTCCTCAATTTTCACTCTCCCATTCCATCCCCAACTTCTGGCCTATTTCTTCCACCTCCTTCCTTTGTCCTTCTCTTTCCTCTCCCTCTGCCTTTTCCCACCTGCCTTTGCCCTAGTCCTCTATATGTTTTTCCATTCTCTCTGCCTTCTCCTTTTCCTTGCTACCCATTTCTCCTCTACCCATCTACATCTGCTCCCTTCATGCCCTCATCCTCACTCCATATCTGCCCCTTCTGGACCTGTCTCCTCTTTCTGTCTCTCTAATTTCAGATCTATGAGTTCAGAAATGGTCACCAGGAAGTCGAAAGTCCCTTCCAAGGCCGCCTGCAGTGGAATGGGAGCAAAGACCTGCAGGATGTCTCCCTCACCGTGCTCAATGTTACCCTGAATGACTCCGGTATCTACACCTGCAATGTCTCCCGGGAGTTTGAATTTGACTCACATCGTCCCTTTGTGAAGACCACAAGGCTCATCCCCCTCAAAGTCACTGAGGAAGGTAAGGTCAGAGCACAGGTCTTCGCAAGGGGATCCTTCACAAGGGGAGACAGCTGGTGGGATCCAAGTTCATGAGAGTTTATCAAAATCTTAAAAAAGAGAACTGTCTCAAAATATAACTAGTATACCAGACTTCTTCAATGGTCCACTCTCCAGCTCCTAGATAGAGTTGGCTCTCTGATCCTTTCCCTTATTACTGCTTTCTCTGCTATCATTTTCTGCCAAGGAAGGGGAAGCTGCCAGCTGGAAGGTTAGATATAGATTGATTTTAGCCTGTTCCCCAGGCTCGTATCTTCAGAGAAGATGGTCAATCATCAGATTGAGTACAAACCAAAATAGCAACAACTCTTTGGTGTCTATTGGAACCATCATTCTTCCAGGCTTCCCTAGGCCTCCCCTCTTTCTTCTGGATCGCTAACTTTTGGGGCTAGGAGTGTATAGACTTAAGAAGCCATTTGGTCCAACCCCCAGGAACTTTAAGCAGGTAGGCTACCTCCCCTCTCTGAATCATTACCAGAGTAATGGCTCCTTAGTCTTTTTTTCAAAATATCCAGAAGAAACATCTTCTAGAACCTCCCTTCTTTTAGCTGGTAAGTTCTCCCAATAGTCTAACCCAAATCTCTTCTACCATAATATATGTGTTCTCCTGTCCTACATGGAAACAGAGAACTATTTCTCAGTCATTAAAAAAAAATCCCTTCACTTACCAGAAGACTGATATGGAGGTCCCTCTCAGTCCTCTCTTTCCTAAACTAAATCATAATTTCCTTTCATTTAATTTGCCTGAGGTGGTCTATCCCTAACCTCCTCCAGTGTTATCATTACCCCTGAATGGAGAACCAGGGTGATGAGGGGATAAAGAGTGTGAGGGAAGGATGAAAGGTCCAGTCCAAATAACTTCAGGACTGCTTCTAGAAATGAAACCCAGGAATCCTGACTCTCTAAGTCCACCACTTTCTCTACTGATAAAAAAAAATTATAGAGCCCTTTAAGATTTACAAATCACTCTCCTTACAATCATCCTGTGTAAGCATTATCATGGACAATTGATAGATGAGAAAGCTGAGGTGAAGTGATATGTTCTTGATTACGTGCAGTAAGTGTGAGAACCTGGATAGGAGCTGAGATCTCAGAGTTCTAGGCTCAATGTTCCTTCCATTATACTAAAAGTTATTTAGATTTTACACTTTCCTGAACAGAGCAGTGGTCCTTGCCAGTCAGTAGACTTACGGGAGAGGGGGAGAGACAGACATGTAAAAAGTAAAATTACAATCTGATTGATCCAGAAGGTACCAAGTTTCTTTCTCATGTCTTTAACACACGTGCTAACTCCCTGGGGAGGGGTAGGCAGCTCCCTCTGCTGGTGCCATGGCAGAAATGCTAGACAAATGATTCTCATGAGCAGTCAGTCAGACACCCCACTCAGCTTCCTGCCCTTTTTTATTTTTATTTTATTTCATTTCATTTTATTTTATTTTATGTTTATTTCATTTGGCTCTTCTGTCATGGGAATTCCTCTGGAGACCCACACATGGAAGGAATCATCCTGAACCAAAGCAAATATTCAAAAAGACAAAAGTCTGAGCAGAGTACTCAGTTCTAGAATCACAGGATTATCAAGCTAAAAAGCCTGTTCTCCCCCTTCAGTGGCCACCTCACAATCCAGATGCTTTCCCAAGGGCTCACCCTTCTTGTTGTCCCCTGGTTGACCAAATAGGCTCCATACTTACAAATTGTCCCTCCTTTCCATTTTCCCTTAATCCTTCCTTGGGATCCTCAATGCCTGGCTCCCTGGAGGAACATGATCATGGAGTCCCAGTGAGGGAAGAGACCTTGGAGGTAGTGTAGTCCAAGCCCCTGCCCACATTACGAATAGAGATTCACATTTAAGTGGTCTTGAGGAATGGCAGAAGGAAACTTAGGGTAGTGAAAAGAGACTATGGAGCCAGAGAACTTGAATTCCCAGTTCTATTACTTGTGTTACATTAAGCAAGTCAATTCACCTTTGTGGGTCCCAATTTCCTTATCTGTAAAATGAGGGGAGTTGGACTAGGAGAACTCTAAAGTCACTAACAACTCTGTGATCCTATCATTGTTAGAGGCCCAAAGGATCCAAACGTGGACAACAGATACTTCAGTAGCCATGCTCCTGCCCCTCTGCCTCCATCAATTTAATACAAATAAAAGTGAAAGGGAATAGAAAGGAGAACAGGGATATTTCTATTAATAACACTTGTCTGGCTCTCATTAGACTATTTTATGACTTCCAATACTCCTTGGATGTGTGGGTTAGTATTTATCTTCATGACTGGTTTCATCCCCTGCCTTCCAGAGGATGAAAGGGCCCTTTCATCCTTAGGGCCCTTAAAACCAGGCCCCATATAACTAACTCTTAACTCCCTTGGTTATGATATATTATGATGTATATTATTACATATAATATACATTTATCATTATATACTATATTACATATTATTATATCATATATGTTATATATATATATATATCATATTGTATATATGTTGAGTGTCCTGGGGCCAGACAGATTGGTTTCACCAGTGTCTTCTGCTGTCCTTAGCTGGAGAGGACTTCACCTCGGTGGTCTCAGAAATCATGATGTACATCCTTCTGGTCTTCCTCACATTGTGGCTACTCATCGAGATGATTTATTGTTACAGGAAGGTTTCCAAGGCTGAGGAGGCAGCTCAAGAAAATGCGTAAGTGCTTTGATGCCCAAACCCATCACCTCTCACTGGGGACCACAGGTGTAGCTTGGGAGAACCACACCTTAGCTTTCTGTCTTGAGTACAGGAGGCTCAATCTTATGTTGTAACTGAACTTGGACAAACCTTTAAAAAATCCACCATCTAGTTTTTCCAGGTTCAAATAATCCAGACAAACATGTTTTGGAATTGTTTGGGGGCATAACCAGACAGTATAGGAAGGGAAAAGAGTTGAGTCCGATCCTTCTTCAGTACTTCCATATTAAACGTGAAGATGCATTACATGCAAACCCTCAAGCAAGGGAACATGTGGTCAACTCTCAATTATCCGCACTAATGGAGGCATATGAACAGAAGTCTCCAAATATGGCCAAAGCTATGGTCATTCCGATTCTGACTGGGACACCAAAAGAAATGATGTTGGGAAGGAAGAGTCATCCTCCCTGTGTTCAATGTCAAAAGGTTAGGTACATGCCCTAAACATCCTTTACTTCCCTTAGCAAGGTACCCTAGAGCTATAACTCCAAGCATATATCTAAACTTACTGTGAACCCAGTGCCAGTACCATTCCTTGAAATAATGAGTTTCCAAGTTTACTTTTTATGGCACAAAGGAGTTGTTCTGTTTATTTGTCTTTTTATTTCAAAAAGACACAATCTCTTTCAAGCTTGAAGGAAGGCCTTGGTTTTAGTGTCCCAGGATTTAGAAAACAATACATCTCTGTCATGATTCTGTAGATTTCAATTAGGTCCCCAAATCATGGAATCTCAGAATTGGCAATGACCTTGGAAAGGCAATACAGTCTAACTCCTACCTAGGAGATCACCCTTCTTTTTAACATCCCAACAAGTGGGAGGTTATCCAACTTATGCTTGAAGACTTCCAGGGACAAGGAACTCACTATCTTTTGAGGTAGCCCCTTTCATTTTTGAACAACTTTCAATGCTATGAAAGTCTTCCTTACACTAAGTCGATATTTCTTTCCCTGTAACTTCCCCTTCCACTTTCTAAATCTAGTTTCCCCCTCTTAGGCCAAGTATCATAATCATTCCTAATCCTGCTTCTATGGACTAGCCTTTCAAATGCTTGAAGACAGAGATCATACTCCCTCTAAAGATTCTCTAAGTCAAAGCATCTTGACCTGGAGTCCATGAACCTACATTTTTAAATTTCGTAACTGTATTTCAATATATTTCCTTTGTAACTCTATTATTTCATTCATTTAAAAACATCATTCTAAGCAGAAGTCTCTAGGCTTCATCAGATGGCCAAAGGTTAAGAACCTCTGATCTAGGCTAAAAACACTTCAATCTCCTGAGTGTGACCTTTGTAATGTATTCTTAAAGCAAAACCAGATAGGATGATGGATCTAGACCAGAAGGAACTTTGGAGGCTAACTAGTCTAACTCCATCCTTTTTCAGATGCGCAAACTAAGGCCTAAAGAAGTTCAACGCTATGGCACATTGGTAGCAAGTATCTGAGATTGGGACTTGAACCTGAAGGCTCTGACTCTAGAGTTGGTGTTCTTTCTACTGTGCCCCGTTGCCTTCTATGGCTGCTTGAATCAAAGAGAATTTATGTTACAACCTCTCATATGTGCTAATTCAACTCAATCAAATCTTGGGCAATTTTTTTAGAGCAGACAAAGTTTCCTGGTATTATAGGTGTGAGAATTGAGTTTTGCAGATAAGGAAAGTGAGACTCAGAGAGACTTCAAGATTTACAGAAGCCCTGATAACTGTGTCAGAGGTAGAATGAAGTCTCATATCTTCCTGACTCCAGAAAGGTTCATCATGGTGTAGTGTAGAGTGTTGGACCTGGAATCAGGAAACCAGGGCTTAACTTCTACCTCTGACACTTAGCAGCCATATGACCATGTGAAAATCACTTAGACCCTCTGAACTTCTCTTTCCTCATCTGTAAAATGGGGATAATAAGATCTATAGTACCTACCTCCCAAGGTTAATTTTTTTTTGGTGAAGATTCAAATGAAATAACCTATGTAAAACCCTTTATAAACCTTAAAGCTCTGTATAAATATTAGTTATTAATATTATTGATGGTATGGATTTTGTGAGGTCAGTGAATGTTTATTGGACTTTGGGATGGATTTGGCTACTTATGTGGATGTGTTGGGCATTCAGGGCTCACAATACTTCAGAAGAATGCAGCCACACAAGGAAGGCCTGATTTAATGGGAACTTCGGGTGGGAGTAGAGGACTACCTAGTTTTCCCATTGTGACCCGCTCGGTGAAGCTCTCTATTCTTCATTCCCTCCTAGAGATAGCATTACCCTCCAGAATAATGCAAAGCACCAGCTTAAAATGAGTCAGTGTAAATGAACTTGCAGTATCAGACTTACTATATTAACCTACATTTGTTTTTTCTTACCTTTCTTAAGTTAAGAGAGGGGATTGCAGTTTTTCATTTAAAAGGCTTCCCCCTTGTCTACATTTGAAAGGAAAAGTATAGGAGATAATGAGTAGTATTAATTAGTACCTTTCTAATCTATTTTCCTTTCCATGATGATGTCTTTAAGAATTTGAAAGCAAGATTCCCTTCCTCCCCAACTAGATATTAAGCAATACATATAAGCTTCATGGATAATCTAGAGTTGACAGTTGATCATTCTGAAGTTAACAGTTCATGGATGCTGTGACCTATCTCAAAAATAAGGGCGACAAGATTCTGACTCTTTTCCATTAATCCTTTTGGAACACCACTGGAAAACCCAAGGAGGACTGGCCAAGTGATCTTGGCAGACAATGTGCACGGATGAGCTCATGTTTGGAAAGTTGCCAACCAGAATATGATAACAAAATCATAGGCCTTTAAAATTCAAAAGGACCCTAGCTATCGCCAGGTTCAATCCCTTCACTTTACAGATGAGGAAATTGAGATCCAGAAAGGTGAAGGGACTTGCCCATGGTTACATCTCTAGTAAATGACCCACCTGGTGACTATTAGCCTGGTGCTCTAAGGGCAGGTGGGGAACCTGCCCATCAGAGAGAAGCTTTCCTATTCCTTGAGTGACTTACAAGAACCACCTGGGCTCTGATTTCATTGTTAAGGAAATAGAGGCTAATCATTGTAACCCAAGGTTATAGCAGAAGGTGGGCAGCCACAACTGGAGTTCTCATCCTCTGAGTGCCAAGCTGTTGCTTAACCTTGCCCCAAAAGTCAATCTTTCAGCTTTTTCTACATAGCTACCCCAAGAAGTAAAGATGGAATTGAAGAGAGTGGAAGATTGTACCAGCTTCCAGTCATTTGGGAAGGGTTGAATATAGGAAACCCAACTCCAGCACGCCTCACAATAATTCTCACTGAATCAGTGGTCCTAATCTCTGAAGTGATCATCTTTCCTCCTCTCTCAAAAACAGAGCCATAAGGAAGGGGCAGGTCTGTCCTATAGAAATTCTGGCTCCCTAGGCCTTGCCTCCTTCCCCTTCATTCTTCTTTCACTTCTGGAGACTTCAGGGGCTGACCCTCTCCCCTGCCTCTCCTCCCCTAGGTCTGACTACCTCGCCATTCCATCAGAGAACAAGGAGAATTCGGCAGTGCCAGTGGAGGAATAGGAGAAATGGGGTATGGCTTGCAGTCATGAACTAAGACTTGAGATGGACCGCAGCAGAGGGAGGGGTGGGATATGATCTGGGCTTTATCCCCACCCCACCTACAAATAACCACATACAAGAAGTTGGAAGCCATGAATCACCTTCCCTTGGTCTCATACGTGCCCCTGCCTAATCCCCATCCTCAGTATTCTACCCCAGGGTGATAAGTAAGGGTTCAGGGAGCCTTTTTAAAATGCCCCCTCCATGACCACTTTGCCATGGCTCTGTATATAACACACTTTGGCAAAGTAGCTTTGGACTTGGGTTTGATGAGAGTTCATGATGAGCTGCTCTGTCATTGGTAGGTGGTCTGATGTCTGACGGGCCCAGATTCTTCAGTATGGATGATGCCAACAACTTCCAGATGGGACCCAGGGACTATCACTGTTTTCATCTATTCTTCAACCATCAGGCTTTGCTCTATGGCTCCACTCTGAGCTCCATACACTGAAGGATACCTACTTTGATGGCTAAGTCAAGGGCCCAGCATCTCACTCTGGGCTCTGTCTTTCCCTGGCCTAATCTCATGGCACTGCAATAGTAGATAAGACTCCCTTTGCTCTGCACAGCTTTGTATAATGCTGGTAGCAACTCCTCTTCCTCTGCTCCTTCATTACTGTTTACCTGGGTCGGGCCTCCATTCACTGCTGGACAAGAAGGAACTCTTCTGCTTTCCCCTCACTCCCCTCCTCACAACCACACAAATTAGATCTGGTTCCTTTCTACCTCTGTATGAGAAAGGGCATCATGTGGTTGGCTCTAATGTCTTAGCAAAAGTAGGATGTTTCTCCTATCCCAGGAGTGATCCAAACAAGCCCAGTCTAAAGAGTAGCATGCACTTAGATTCCTTGGAGAGACATTTCTGAATCTCCTGGACCATTAGATTTGGGTCAGAACAGAGTAGCTTTTCTGGACCACAGATCTAAAAGAAAGGGCAATGTATGTTAGAATATCTTCTGGAACCTTGAGTCCTAGGTCTGGATCTCATCTTATTCCTTGGCCCTAGGCTTTGCCCAGTTGTTTCCTAAGTAGTAGTTAGGACTACTTATTAAGGGTTCCTCTTGGCAATATTATCCTTGATATGTCACTTACCCTATCTTTGGTCTTCCTAATAAAAGTCCAGGGGACTGGGAAGAGGGCTGGCAGCAAAGACTAGTAGCAATTTTAGTAGCTTTTTAAAGTCAGGTACCTCATTCCCTGACCATGATGGGAAAATATGCCCATTTCTCAACTTCCCCTGGTTTTTTTTTTCCCACAGTGGGATTTGAAACAATCAGCCCCTCTCTTGATATTGAGAAACAGTAGGGAATGTTGTTTTATTTTTCCTGAGTATTGTGATTGATGACCTTTTGCTCCCACCTCCGAGCACTTTTGTGGGTCAGTGTGTTTTACACAGGATAGTGGATATTCAAAGTACAGCAAAGACTTGCATAGGATCACAGAGCACTTTGAGGTAGAAATAGAATGAGCTTTGGTGTGTTGACTACTGCTTCCTTGGAATGTTTTCACTTGTATGAAAAAAACAGAACTAGGCATTGTGGTGGTCACACCCCCATCACATTTGGAGGATGTGCAGGAGTTATTGGCCACTCCTAAAGAACTCCAGTTATAAGTAGCATCAATTCTTCAATAAACACAGAATGGATGAAAATGGGCCCCAATTACAATGGGAAGTGGGTTGGCTTAGGGTATACGAAAATAAGGACTTCCCATTTTTAAATTTTTATGGGACTAGAACAAGTCTCAGGGGCTCAATCATTCCTTCCCTAAAATCTTCAAAATGGAAAAAATGGCCTAAGATTATAGGATCATAGGATTTAGAACTAGAAGGGACCTCAGAGATCTTCTATATACCAGTCACCATTATTTTGCAGATGAGAAGACTAGGAGGCCCAGAATGGTTAAGTGATTCCCGTAGTACATGGAAGTTATACCCAATGTAATGCTGTGAAGGTGGATGAACACAATAGTTGATCTCTTAAGATTCCTTCTAGTAATCTGTGAGGTTCCCTCATAGATAAAAGTGGGCCCTTGCTTTGTAGTTTTTCTACTCCCAGGTAGAATAAAACAGACCAGATAGGAAAAGCTTGGCCAAAACAAAACAAAAACAAAAACCCCAAACAGAAACCTCAAATGTAAAGTTGTGTCTGGTCCTGAAGTGATGCTCATCCCCCATCTAGTGGCCAGACAGGGGATCCTGAGGCGTTATCAGCCAGAGAAAGACTGCTAATAGCTTTTTCCCTTAGGGAGTTTTCTTTGGGTTTTTGTGGAGGACAACACTGTGGTGTAGGGCCCAGATTGACTATCCCCTTTGTTATTACTTTGGAAGTTATTGCTCTAATGTACTCCTCCTTGCAACACTCAGGAGTCAGATTTTCATGATATTTCCTCTCACTGAGCTCAACCTTCTTCGTATACATGATCTTTCACAAGGCCCCTCTCTGATGTTCAGGTGAGAGGAGAGGATGTTTCTCCTCATTTTATGGATGGGGAAATTAGACCCAGAGGAGTGCATTGTGTACCATGAGTTGCCCACAAACATTAAGTGAGTCAGTAGCAGACCCTCCAGTGGTCTATTAACCTGCAGTCCAGGGAACTATCTAATAGATCATGCTTCCCCCTTTGATATCAATAGCAAGGAGTGGCATGTAGAAACTCTAGGCCAGTGAAACTTGGATTGAGTTTCTGACAAAACAAAAGGACTGTGAGTGAACACAATATATAGCTAGTATTTATGCAATGCTTTAAGGTTTGCAAAGCACTTGTTACAAAGATTACTTGATCCTCTCAAAAATTCTGGGAGATAGGTGCTGTTATCCTCACTTTATGGATGGACAAACCAAGGCACAGAGAAGTCACATAGCTATTAAATGTCTAAGGCTGGATTCGTACTCAAGTCTTCCTGACGTTGGGTGCAGTGCCCCACCTAACTGCCTAACATCTAGAAAAGAAAGTGATTCCAGAGAGTCAGCATAGGTTCATGAAGAACAAGTCTTACTAAACTTACTAGACTAGATGAGCACTATGGGACCTTTCAACTTTAAATCTGTGATCCTATGACTTTTTTTTTGACAGATTTACTTAAACCAGGGAGATGTTAAAAATATGGCTTTATTGACAAAGTGTCTCATTTTATTTGAGTGGAAAAGATGGAGATGTAGGCTAGACAATAGCTTAGTTAGGTGGATTTGGAACTGGCTGAAAGGTCAGAGGCAAAGAGCAATCTAATGGTAATGGTTCTATGTTAACCTGGAAGGAAATTTCCAGTCTTTGCTTGGCCCATTGCTAGCTAACATTTTTTAAATTGATGGCTCAAATAAAGGCATATATGGCCCGTTTATCAAATCTCTGGAAGACACAAAGCTGGAAGGGAAGAATGCTTTGTATATAGGATGACACAGTCAAGATCCAAAAGGATCTTAACAAGCTGGAACAATGGGCCAGAAATCTTATTCTGGAGTTCAAAAAGTCGACTTCCCAAGTACAGAGTGGCTAGCTAGAGGACAGTTCATCAGAAGACCTAGGGGATTTTTGTCGTTTGCCAGTTCACTACAAGTCACTAGTGTGGTCTTGGGCTGTATTTAGTGCATCCATACACAGCGTCCAAGTCTAGGGAAGTGATAGTCTTTGTATTCTCTGCCTAGATCAGGCCACATCAGGAATGTCATGTTCGGTTCTAGGCACCACATTTTAGGAGGGAAACTGATAAACCGAATAGTATTCCAGGGAGGGGCAACGAAGATGGTGAAATTGATGTGTGAAGATCAGCTAAAGGAACTGGGGATAGTTAACCTGGAGAAAAGATTTGGGAGATGTTTTCCTTCAAGTATTTGTAGGTAGCTATCATGTGGGTTTAAATTGTTGGGCTTGCCTGCCTTCCCCCCACCCCCTACTAAGGGAGGAGCTGGGAGCAATGGGGTGGAACTTGTAGAGTGAAATCCAGGCTTGATGTTCTTAAAGATAAAACCTATCCCAAAGGGGCATGGGCTGCCTAGGAAGGCTGTGGATTTCAAACGAGATATTTGTGAAGCACTTACTATAATGCCTGGCACATAGTAGGCACTTGATAATTGCTTGTTCCTTTCCCCTCCTGCCTTGGAGGACTTATCAGGAAATGGAGATTCTTGCTGGGAATGGGTTGGATCGAATGACTTCTGGGATCTCTTCTATCTCTAACATCCTGAACATACTTGTCTTGTTCAGAAAAAGCTCCCCAATCCAATGCATACAGTATTTCCTGGTTTGTAAAGAAGTTGGTGATTCCAGCTTTATTCTTCATTCCTTTCATGTCTACTTTCCTCTCACTTCCCACCGATTCAAAATTAGCTTCCTTCCTCCCACCCTATACAATGCAGGGTTCTCATTCAGCCTTTCCCTCCTGCTTCTTCCCTCCCTATCTTACCAACAAAAATTCTGTTCCCTTTTCCCCTTTCCCAGAGTTCTTTGTCCTTACTGCTTCCTGTTCCCTTCTCCACAGCATCTTTCGCTTCACTTTTGAGATCCCTGGCTCCTTCTCCTTTCATTCCCCTGCTAAACCACATTATTCATGAACCCCACCATCCCCTGGGACCTCCCTACTCAAGATCTGCTTTAAAAATCCTCCCCCTGGCTCCTCTCTCTATGTTCTCCCCCATTTTACCTCCTACATTTTTCATAGGATTACAGGATTTTGAACTGAATGGGACCTGAGAAATCATCTACCCCTCTCATTTTCCTGAAAAGCCTGAGGCCCGGAAGACTCTCCTAAGGTCATATAGGTAATAAATATCATGGCCAGGAATGGATCCCCAGATCCTAGAGTTAATGTCATCTTAGGCTGCCTTGAGACACATGATGTGTAGAATATGAGAGGAAGGTATCCTGCTAACCTCTGCTCTGATTAGACCATGCCTTGAATAGTGTGTTCAGTTCCAGGTTTCACATTTTAAGGAGGGCACTGATAAAATTTGGAGAGTGTCCAGAGAAAGGTGACCAGGACTGTGAAGGATTCTAAGATCATCATTAGAGGTTCAGGTTGAGGAAGTGAGGTTGGTTAACCTGGAGCATGAAAGGCTTGTGAGGGGTGGGAGGTATGGGAGGAGGACACAAAAGCAGTCTCATTTTTTTCTTGGCCCCAGAGGGAATTTATAGAGACAGATTTCAGCTGAATGTAAGGAAAAAGATTCCTGGAAATAAGAGCTCTCCAAAGGAGGAGAGCACATGCTATGGTGTAGGAAGCTTGGTGGTGCAGTGGATTGAACGCTGGACTTGGGGGGTCAGGAAGATTTGTATTCAAATCTCACCTCTGACAACTTCCTGTGTGTGTGGCCTTGGGCAGGTCACTTAATTTCTCTCACCCTCAGTTTCCTCATTTGTAAAATGGACACGATAATAAAAGCACCTACCTCACAGAGTTGTGACAAGAATGGAACAAAGATAATCCATGTGAAGAGCTTTGCAAACCTTAAAGTGTTATATAAATGTCAGCTCTCATTAGTGAGACATGTATTAGAGGCCTTTGGGAGAAGCCAGATGGGAAAACTGCAAGTGGGATTCTGAATCGGGTATGGGGTGAATTAGTGGGCCTCTGGGACCCTTCCAACCCTGCAGTTCAGTCCCCCTAAATCCAGTGCTCTTTCCATTATGACTTGCTGACCTTCTAGGAATCTCCGATAAACTGCATGTCTGTGACCTTTCTCTTTTATGTGAACCCATTAAGATAGAGTAAGCACCAGCCACTTCAAGCCTTTACCCAACCATCCCTACTTCTGCCCCCTACCCCCAACAGATCCAAGGGCCAATTTTGCTGCCCCACGAACTCTGTCTGTTATGGGGCTGATTTTTAAAGGGCTCCAGAGAGTTCTCAAGGGCTAGCTTGTTCACCATCCCCAGCATCCTATCTGCTAATCCAGTGTGTTGAATTGTCTCCCATGGGTACGTCCCCACACCCAAGTTAAGCTTTGCCTTCCAGGTTGATCTCATTGCCCAACTTGGTCACGAATTGAACTGTTCACCTTGACGATAACAAGGCTGTGACTCCGAGAACTCTCCGGTCGGCACTGTACTGTGACCCAACCCAAACCCCTAGTGGAATAACTTCCAACCGGTCATGGCTGAAACTCTAGGTCATTTTGCCACCCCTCTTCCCTCATTCTGCCAGTTTTTAATCCTTTCAGGGGCATTAATCCTCAAGCTATTTATCCTATCCAAGTTTTTGGTCACTTTTTGCATTTGGGACTGCCTAGCAATACAGAGAGAAAAGGTCTTGTTTATAGCCCCTAGTGATGCATGCAAATTTTATGTGAAGGTGGGAGTGGTTAAGAGAAAAGGTATAAGCCTCCCACTCCCTCTCCTTTCTGAGCTTTCCATCCTTCCAACTAAACCAGAGCACTAGTTCAAGAAGGAAATTTTTTTTTTAGAGTCAGTGAACCTGCCTTTTGTAAGGTACGTAGCATGCTATGTTTACTGGAAGCTGTAATCAGGGATGAGAAGCTTCCAGTGGCTTATTTAGTCCCTACGGCTCCCTCACTCTCTTCCCTAATACAGCATGTTAGTGGATGGAAGTGATCTGTCTTTGAAAATGGCTACATAATTCATGGGTTGCTGCCATCAGCAAGCATCTTGGGCTGTTTGTACTTTTTCTAAACACACTCTAATAACCAGGTGTTTTAGTCAACATCTGGAGGATGGTAGATCCCTAACCATTCCCCATCCCTAGGTAGCAGGAGAATTTTCTCCCTTTCATTGAACCTGCAGTAAAACATAGTATGACAAACACTTCTTAAGCCAGTCTCCTAGGGTGGACTTGTTCACTGACAAGGTTTATGGGCTATGAGCTATCTGACTTTCAGTGGCAATGACTCCTGGGGCCCTCACTTGGTATATGCTTCATTTAGTATATGTGGCAGGTAGGGTGTGGGAGAACAGAGGGGAATGTGTTCATGTATTTGTAGGATGATGTCAACACTCTCACAGACCTTTGTAGTCTGAAAAATGGTATTTTTCCATTTTAGTCTTCCTTATGTTGCTGTTTCTTATTTCTATCTAGCAATATTGTCCCCTGCCATTCCAGCTTACACAACCTGACACCATCCTCAGTGTACATAATGTTTTTAAGTCCACTCCCTGTTCAATCCATTAAAAGTGTCTCTTAAAAAAACAGCTTACTCTGGCTTACTCTGTGCAACTACTGTGAGTAACCTCCAGTTATTTTTCCCTTTCTATCCAACATTCCTTCCTGAATCACTGGTTGTATATCAAGAGAATTCGGGCATGGCACAAGACCTTTGTCAATATATACACAAATAAAACTGTTTTAGTTTACAATTATTTTATCAGACCCCCTCCCTTCAATCAGTTTATAGGTAAATTGAGCTCAACCATAGGCCAGATCCTCTAGGGTAAGCTACACCCTAGGTATGAGACAGACAAGTGTTTCAAAGGAAAACCTCCTGCAGGAGGCAGCATACTAAATGGTTCTTCTCGTGCAGCTTTACCAGATTCAAATCCTTATGCGGTTCACAGTGGAAAACAACTCACCTCCCCTCTCAGACACCCTGGAGAAGCAGGACTGAAAGGGTGGGTAAAGAGTTAATGAAATTGCCAAACTCAGCTGCTTCTTGCTCCTCCCATTGTCTCCTCCTTTCCAGTTTGGGGAAGATAGAATAAGAGGACAGAGAAGTCCCCAAACCCACTCCCCCCAAACTCAATCCACCCAACGATGCTGAGTCCTGGAAAGGGAAAGGTTCAGTGTGGATGTGGAGTAGGGGGTGCGGGGAGAGGGAGAAGAGAAAGGTGGTCCAAGATGCTAGATGGAATATGTGTATATGTTTGTATGTGAATGTGTCTGTGTGGAAAAAAAAAAAAAACAAAGATGTGATCACAACTGGAGAGAACAGAAACATCTGGGGCTGTGAAACCCAAAGAAGAAGTCAATAAACACACAAGCCATTTTGTCTTAGTTTGTTCAATACTTTTTTCCCTTTAATTCATACCATACTTCCATGGCTCTAGCTACTTTACATTAAGATTTGGCTGAGTAGCCTTGTATGTTTCTAGGTTCTAGCAGTAAGTTTCCGGTTTCATACCTTGCGCACAGCGCCAGGCAAAAAGTACAATTATAGAACCAAACAAAAGACAGCCAGACAACCTGACTGTATTCAAACCAGCATTCTTCCCCCTTCCCAGGCACCCCACCCCACATACTTCCAGGGTTGCCCCGGAGGCAGCTGTAGCCTCTCCACCTCTCCCCTCTTCAACTAGGGGCCCAGGGTGAGTGGGGAACAACAAAAGCACCTTGGGTTGGGGAAGATGGTCCATGCAAATTCTGGGCCGGCCCATAGAGTGTGGGGCAAGGAAGAGCTGGGATCCACGCAGGATGGCTTGGCAAAAATGCTGCTTTCCCTACGTGCGCAATGCCACTGGCTACTAAGTCCAGGATGGGCTCCCCAGCTGCTACCCAGGCTTCCCACCTTGCGCAGAGGCCGCCATATTGATTCTGCAAAGTGCCACGTTGTATTGTGAAGAGCAGGGGGCCAAAGGCAGGGGGCAAAAGAGGCAAGAAAATGTTCTTTTAGCTTTCACATGTGGGGGAGATAGTCTGGCATCAGCTACCCTTGGCGGGAGAGGTGCTTCTCACTAGCAGCCGCGACTCTGGTCCAGGTTCCCAGGCCTGGAGAGGACCATGAGTTGCAACGGAAAACAATGCCCAAGACCCCTGAGCTGTGCTTGCCACATGGAACATGGGCTGGGGGTTGGGGTTTGGGTGCAAGGAGTAGATCCGGCCTGGTCTTGTCGCAGACGCCACCAGCCGGGGCAGGAGGAGTGAGGTAACGAGGCTGGGCAGAGAGGAGGGGGGAGGAGAGCTCTCTACGCCATGTGCAAAATTCCTGCTTTCACACTAGGAAAGCAAGATGGTTAAAAAGGTGGCCTTCCAGAATAATGTTCCTCTCAGAACCAAAATCACATCTGGAAGGAAACATAGAGGTGAAGGGAAGCGGGACCAGCCTGCCTAAATAAGGGAGAATGATAAGGGGGAGGGGGTGATTGTCTCATAGCCTAGAGACACAGTAAGGGAGCACTGGCGTTAAGAGGAATCACCAGGGGAAGAGATCTTTTGAAGGGAGGTGGGGGTGGGAAGTCCATATCCCAGACACCTGGAAAAGAGGGTACTATCTCTGTAAGGATTAAGGTAAGGGAAGGACTAGCTTTGGCTGCCGTGCACGTCTAGATAAGCAGCATGATATGGCACGGAAAGAATCTTTTGGGGGATCACAAATATTCCTTCCCTAGCCCCTTCCCTAGATCTCATCCTCGAGCTGCTGTCTCTGGAACCTGAGGCACAATCTAAGAAAGGAGCCACCTGCCTACTCCTAACTCAATGCTTCACTGAAGGTTGTTCAGTCTCCTTCCTCCGCTCCAGTTTCTTAGGTACTATGCCCTGAAGTTCTCCATTCTCTGGAGGCTCCTGTGAGCACTTCACAGTTAAATCAAACCCTTAAGTGGGTTTGGGTGGGGTTGGTTGTTTTTTTTTGGGGGGGGGTGAGTATGAGAAGAGGAGATGAAGGAAGTAGTGGAAGAGATGGGGATGGGGATTTCCAAAGAGGAGGAATATCCCCAAAGCTTCCTCCAGGGAGGGAGGACTTCACTGAACCCATCAGCCTCTCTTAACTCATGGGAAATCTCGAGTAAATGTTCTCAAACAAAGAAAAACTGATGTCAGGAGGGAGGAAACATGTCCTGGGGTGAATACTGAGCTAGTAGACAGACTGATCTCTCTGGACTCTCTCACAGCCCACCCAACTCCTGCCAGTTAGGATAAATACCTTACCCTGACACTCCTCTGCAACCCTGGAAAACTCCAAGCCCCAATCCAGCAGGGTCTGTCCTTAAAGGCTCCTTTATCTTATCCTCCTCAAACACTGACAACTCTTTGACCCTGGCTCTTGATGAAACCTGGAGGCAGCTTCTAAGTTGCAGACTTCAAGTGGCTATTCTCCTACAGAGAATAAACTAGGGATCACACTTTGCTAGTCTCCATGGGTGATTCAACTGCATTCCTCTAAACTGTTTACACCTGGTGGCTGCTCCTCCTCCATCTACAACCTTTACAAAAGCCTTGGCATAAGGAACCCATCTACAAAGGTAGTCCCAGCATGACCCCTGACTCTCCCCACTGCCGAAGGACCCCAAAGGAAATACATGAAATCAAGTTTCTTCTCTGTTTGGAAATGGATCTCCAATCAAAAGAAATAAGGCAGGTGGTGGTTGTGAATGCCCCTTGCAGAGAGCTACCAGCCTGAGGCTACAGTGGTCAAGGATGACAGTATCCAGTAGTAAGTACCATGTTATTTCCTTTGCTATTATTCTTTGGGTGGCCCAGGCTGAGCAGCCTTCAGGGAGGGAGACTATCTTATCTGCAAGGCTTGAGGTTCCTTCTCCTCCAAAGGCTGTTGAATAAGAGAAGTCCTTGGAGCCACTGGGCTTTCTGCTGCAGGGAAGGGAGGGATCCAGGTTGGTGCCTTTCCTAGCATCATAGAATCATAGCACTGGAAATGGCTTTAAAGAATGTCTAGTCCAACAATCTCATTTTGCAGATGAGGAAACTGAGGCCCAAAGAAGTCAAAATAATTCTCCAAAAGTCACATATTTTCTCCTGGTTTCTACTCACCAGGAAGGTCCTGGGTATTTCCTATGTCTAGCTCTTCATCTCCTCAGACACACAACAAGAATGTTTCTCTTGATGCCAATCTTCCTGTCTAATGCATCTCAGCAGGCTTAAGGAAGAGCAGATTCCAGTGTGTGGCCCTCTTCCCTTTGCTTAACAGGGAGGATGAATCTTCATCCTCCTCCCAAGGAACCTTTCTGAAGCCATTTGAAAAGACCTCACAACAGCCAGGGGGAGGCAGCAGCTCTCAATGAAATAAATAATGATAAATAAAATAAATAAGATAATTTATAACTCTTGCTCCCCAAAAGCTCCCGTGAGCAATCTTGGCTTGTGGCCACTCCGGATTTTAATAATTTCAGGCCATTCAACCACCTCCCTCCTTTACTATGAATTCATAAGTTCCTTGCCCAGCCTTTTCCACTCAGTTACTGGTCACCTAATTGGGCCAGAGAAAAATGACTTCAGTTGACAGCTGCTAAATGGGTGATTGGCAGTGTTTCATGAAGCCGCACTGGCTTATGTGGATATCCACCCTCCTAAGGGATTCTAGGCACTCTTACCTCCCCAGATCCTAAGTCTCAGGCTGTCCACTGAGGGTGGAGCAGGGATAGACACCAACCTCAGCATGAAACTGAGACCCTTTTCCTCATTCCTACTGGGAATGTATCATCCAGTATTCTGAACTTTCTCAACCCCATTCTAAATTAGGGCGTGTCCCTGCCCCAGAAAGAGTCATCTCTGTAGAGATGTGCACATTTTGTGTCAGTTCCCCATACTGTTGGATTTCCTGGGATGCTGTGGTTTATGGAGGTCCAAAAGCCCCCTCTCCCTGGCCACCAGGGAAAACAGAAGTCCACTATTTGTTAAACATCAATATAGGAGATCAATAAAAACTATCTTCTCTTTACGATATACTCTGTTCATGAATTTCCGCGATCCCTGCTTCCTAGGACCCAGAAGGTTTATGTCATCTAAAGAGCCCTCCTCACTGCCTTGCTGCTGGTCCCTTTCCCTTTGCAGTTCAATATTCCTCTTGGGATTGTGCCTATTTCAGGCAGGACTCCCTTGGATTTAGAAGGGGAAACAGTGGGGTTGGGGGTAGAGATTAGATAGTGTTCCAAGCTAAGAAGCTTACCAGCTCACACCAAGCTTGGACACTATCCATCCCTCTGGTCCACGTGCCTGACTAATGTTTCAGTTCTTAAGAAAAAACACAGTGATGACTCAAGTCCCCAGTCCAGCTTCATCCCTTTACTCCATGACGCCTCTCAGACCCAAAGGCCAGAGGGAGTTTTCCTCCAACAATTCCCCCTCTATTCAGAAGCCTAAATACTAGCTAGATGAGGGACTATCAAAGAGAAAGAGATGCTCCCCTGGTTCTCATCCCCTCTGTCAAGTAGATCCTTCCTTTCATGCCAGAAATAAAACCCAACCTAGAGAGTAGAATCTCTCTGTACTGAACATGGGTCTACATTGCAGGGGGAGGAGGGGCATGTAAAAAAAATAACACTGGCAACCATTCGAGGACAAGAAATGTCAGCTTGGGCTCAGGCCTCTTCACAATGCTTTTGCAGTGTTTTTTTGTGCCCTGTTGGTTCCTATACATTACCTTGTTATTCATTTTCTCAAGCCCCTCTTCCCACCCTCACCCTACTTCAACCCCCAACTGGGTATTTTACAGCATTGGCTCAAAGTGAATTGAATTAGAACTATTCATCCTTCTGGCCCTAAAACCGATAAAAATAAGTTCTTAACAAAATCATTTAAGTTTTACACATTCTAAGAAACAATGTTCTTTTGTGGGGGGTGGGAGGAGGAAGAGGACAGCAGAATTTCAGGCACTCAAAAGCAACTTAATTTTACACAGACCCAACCTGAGTGAACATCAGAGAGAGTAAAAAATGAGAGACCTGTGCTCCCCCAGCTCGTGTGTATTCTGAGCTGGAGGACCCCAATGAAGATCAGGGGAGGCAGCAGTGACAAAGAATTCTCAGGGATTCTTCAGTCTCAAAGCCCTCCCACTCTGCCCACTCCCATACCCTCCCACCCCACCACAAATCCCACAAATACTGCCTTTTGGCATATTTAACATGTCCTGTCCATCTGGCTGAAGGTCCACTTTTCCTTGGTGGCCCTTCATGGTGGGATATAGGTGGAGCCCCCTCTGTCAGTTGGAGGCCTGAATCCCTGCCCCCCACATCTGGGCATCCAGGATAAGCTAGGATGGTGGGGAAAGAGGGATCCCCCCTTTTTTTTCCAATTTTCCAAAAAAAAAAAGAGAGGGCAGGGAATGAAGCACCATAGCAATGCCCCTTTGAGACTCCTATCCAAGACCCCAGGGCCTGCCCAAGCATGACTTTGGCTCAACTTCACTTCCCTTCAAACAGCCAAGGGATGGCCAGCAAGGGAAGGGTGGGGATGGAAGGACTGGAGGGACAGAGAAGGTTGGGGAGGGTCGGTGCTGGGAGCTGCCCCCTGCCCTCCACCGAAAGAAATTGCTTTTCCGGCCAGTGCAGGAGGCAGTCCTGCTCCTTCTCCCTAGTACATAGGCATTATCTCTTTTTTAAAATCTGTATATAATATATATTTATATTCTGTATATATATATATTTATATATATATATTTATATGGTCTATGTACATGTATTGCACAGGCCTCTGGAGTCACCCCTATTCCTGCCTTGTCAATGATAGTGGTTCCTCTTCTCCTCTTTTTCAGATGAGTAGTCCCGGGTTCTGATGCCATTCTGAAGGTTGATGAGTGAGTCCTTCATCTGTAAGACAAAGGGAGGCCAACCCCACCCAAGGAGTACATGCACTGAGTTGGCTTCCTCAACAAGGATCACCAAATACTTATCAAAGGAACTCAACTGACTTAAGGAGCTAAGGGGAGCCAGGATCCTAAGGCAGGGTATGATCATATGGGGCCACCTTCTCAAAGAAACTAACAGCGCACGTAGTGTGGGGGCGGCCCTGGCCTAATTCTCCCTGAACCTTAATCTCTGAGAAGCTGTTTTTCAAAGCTGTCTTACTTACCTACTCCCCCATAAGCACTTCAGCATTATGTTTTAGGGAATATCCTACAGAACTGGAAAATTTGATTTTAGATTGAAAAGCTTTCTCAACTGTGAAATGATGAGATGACAGATCTAGCGATGGCTCAATCCAACTTCTCCCTTCCCTCTCCCATTTTACAAATAGGTAATAGCTAGCAGAGCTGGGATTTGAACTTGGGTCTCGGACCATTGATTTGAAACTAGAAGGGAATTTAGAGGTCATCGACTCTAACTCCTCAATTTACAGCTGAAGAAAGTGAGGTTAACTGATTCACCCCAAGTTCATACAGACAGCAAGTGACAAAGCCAGGATTCAAACCCACAAATGAGGACTCCAAGATCAGTGTTATTTCTATTCCAACCTCCCACCCAGAGTAGGAAATTCTTCCATGGGGCTCTGCCTGAAAGCTTCCAGTGACAGGAACTGTTAAAAAGCTGTTCTTTAATACTGAGCCAAAAACCCACGGGTCCTGGTTCTGCCTTCTGCAACAACAGATTATGTTGGTCCACACAACAGCTCTTCAAAAAGTTGATGAGAACTATCATGTCTTTCCAATGCCTTTTCTAGGCTCAACATCCTCAGTTCCTTCCAGACTCACCACCCTTGTGACCCATGTTTGGTCACACTCTTTGGTTTATCAACATATCCCTTTAATATGGCAATAGAATGGAATATGATATTTTAGACGTGGTAAAAGGAGCAGCTAGGTAGCACAGCGGAGAGAGTGCTGGGCCTGGAGTCAGGAAGACTCCTCTTCCTGAGTTCAAATCTGGCTTCAGACACTTACTAGCTGTGTGACCCTGGGCAAGTCATTTAACCCTGCTTGCCTCGGTTTCCTCATCTGTAAAATGAGCTGGAGAAGGAAATAGCGAACCACTCCATCTCTATGCCAAGAAAAACCTAAATGGGGTCGTGAAGAGTCAGACACGACTGAAACGACTGAACAACAAAAATGTACCTTTCATGGTTGCTTTAAGACTAACCGCTCCAATCTGGGGCTAAGTCCTAAATATGGCCAAGGGAGTAGGAAGGCTTGGGGAAAAGGACCCCAGGAGTAGTAGCACTACTACTAGTGGTATCAGGAATAGCTATAATCATGAGAGCTAGCAGTTCTACACTGCCTTAAGGTTTGCAAAGTGCTTCACAAATATTATTTCATTTTGTCCTCAAGACAATGCTGGGAAGTAGGTACTATTATTATCCCCATTTTACAGTTGAAGAAACTGAGGCAGCAGAGGTGAAGTGACTTGCCCAGGATCATACAGCTAATAAATGCCTGAGTCTGGATTTTACCTCGGGTCTTCCTGACTCCAGGCCCAAAGCTCTCCCTGCTCTACTCCCTCACTGCCTTTGCAGTGCCAATAATAATAGCAGCTTTTAAATTTGTAGAGCACTTTACACACATTATCTCACTTGAACCTTACAATAAGCACACGACATATATGCTATAGATATCTGTGGATAGATGAAGAAACTGAGACGTGGAGAGGTTCAGTCAAATAGCTAAGAAGTGTCAGAATCAGAGTTTTGACCCCAGGTCTTCCGGATTCTGCGTCCGGCATTCTATCCGTTATGTTACGTTGCCAACAAAACAATCCTTACCATCCTAAGGGTTTCCCACCCTGCTGTCAGTGATAGCCTGACCAGTGAGCTCATCTGAAAGCTCTGCCCCTTCTTCCCATCACTATTATGGTCAGTATCAAACAATCCTGATGGTGCTGTGGTCGATGTCATATCGGGTTATCTTTCAATCTTTTCTGTATGTCAAAAAGGATGTTCCTGCCAATTTGACTGCTCCAAGGGAAGCTTAAGAGGGAGCATAGACAGATCAGCCTTGAAATCTGGAAAATCTGGGAAGAAGGCTGGCAAATACGAGTTATCTGACCCTCTCCCAGTGACCCTCTCCCAATTCTAAGGTTATGCTGATTAACTGAGTTTCTGATCTCTATTGGAAGAGAGAGCTTCCACACTAGGGGCAACCCCACACTAACGAAATCATATAAGGGAACCTTTCTTTATAGATCTGAAACTGCCAGTGTTAGTAAACACTCGTCCCAATGCAGGTCACCCTTTGAATGCCTGACGCCCATTCTATCTCTTGGTCTGTGCTCAAAACCCTTCCAGCTTGGTGGGACCTAAGAGAACTCAGATTCTTCTGGCAGAAGCTTCAAGAATCCGTAGTCACACCCAAGACTTTAGTGGATATGTAAAGTCTGGGAAGGGTGAGGTGGAGGAGCTGTTGTCCTAAAACTGGGCTAATATTGGATCACTACTTAAAATTACTCCTCCAAATAGCTAGATGGTATTTTGGACAAGACAAAAAGAGCATTATGCTGCAAAGAATATAAATGATGTTGGGGTGCACCCTAGCCATTTGACAAGGAGTACCTAAACTGTCAGCAGCCTGGAGTCAGGAAGATTTGAGTTCAATCTGGTTGCTTACTAGCTATGTGACCCTGAGCAAGGCACTTCACATCTGCCCACCTCAGTTTCCTCAACTATAAACTAAACACCTCTCCCCCACGTTTTTTAGAGCAGATCAAATGAGATAATATTTATAAAGTGCTTAGCACAGTGTCTGGCACACAGGAGGTGCTTAATAAATGCTTTTTTCCTTCCTTCCATATGCTTTTACTGAGGCAGAGAAGGATATTACATATGATGAGGGCAAAGCAGGACACTAAACATGATAGAAGATCACATGGTCCCTGGGACTACCAAGAGGGCTTTCCAGCTTTCTTCAGGTGCCTGTGTTTGTTTACATCATTTTCCTTCCTTCAGTGTAAGGAGTAAGACTGTAAATCTCTCCTGCTGAAACTTGGGTTTGTTTGTTCTCGGGCTGTGCTGTAAGGAATAGGGAATACCTGCATGAACTTCCTGCTTCTAAGGCTTCATCAGTGGCTCCTTAAGGCTGACTAATCAACGGGGAGGGGGAGGGGGAGGGGGAGGGGGAGGGGGAGGGGGAGAGGGAGAGGGAGGGAAGGTGTTTACCTGGTCTAGAAGCATCACAGAGGATTTGATGATCTCCCTCCATTTTTGGAGCTCTGTGTCATGATACTTTTGTTGGGATTCTAAGAGCTGAGCCCATTCTGTCTGGGACTGCGGTAACCTGTGGGGCACAAGAAGGGTCACCCCGGCAGCTGGAGTTATGCTCAGAGGACTGTCCTGTGCTCCCAGACCCCTAGAGGATAGAGAGTCACATCATAGTGCTATACTCTCCACTGGTTCCCTTGTGTTACCTCCCTTCCCTAACCCCGCCCCCAAAAGGTGACCAGAAGGGAAACCAGAAAGGAGCCATTCCCTACTGGGAATAAGGGCTCTTTTGTGGATTGGGGGTGGGGGTGGGGGTGCGGTGTTGGTCATTTGTGTACAGGATGCAGATGGATCTCGGGTTACCTGTCCTGGAGTCTCAGGCCCTGCCACGCAGTGAGAGTCTGGGTGGTATATTCCAGCATCCAGAGTTTGTAGAACAGCATCATGTTGAGAATCACCAGCAGCACCAGGCTGGGAAAGGAAGAGTAGGGTACAAAGGAAAAACCAATAGAGAAGCTGGTTGGTTGGTGGCCAAGGCCCAGGCACAGAAGTAAACATCTTCCCTGACTGAGCAAATTCTGCCATGGCCTTGGCGCAAACTACCACTGTTTCCCCCAGAAACTTTGGGGTGAAAAAAGAAAGCATAGGGGAAGAAGGAAGAGAAGGAGGGTGGGAGAGAGAGAAAAGGCAAGAACAGGAGGGAAGATAGAAGAAGAAAGAAGTGTGTGGAGGGGGGAGGAAGAGAGATGGGGAGAGGGGGGATAGAAGAAAAAGAGGAAAAGAGAAAAAGGCAAGAGAGGGAGGGGAAAGGGGGAAGGGAAAAGGGAGAGGGAGAGATAGAAGGAGCGAGAAAGAAGGAAGAAAGAAACAGAGAGGGAGAGAGAAAGGAGGAGAAGAGGAGAAAGAGCTAGAGATAGAGGGAGGGAAAGGGAAAAGGAGGAGAGAGTGCACATATGTATGGAGAGAAAGAGAGTGGAAGGGGAGAGGGAGAGAGAGGGACAGTGACAGAGACAGAGAGAGTGAGATAGAGGGAAAGGGAGAGAGAAAAAGATGGTAACAGGGAAGAGAGAGAGAGAGAGAGAGAGAGAGAGAGAGAGAGATTGAGAGAGAGAAAGGAAGACTGGCAGACAAGCTGGTTTGAGGGGCCAGAGGAATGATATAGAGTGACAGGGACAGTGATGTGGGGATCGGGAACAAAGAAATATACAGAAAGACACCAAGGGCAGATAGGGAGCCATAGGTTCAACATAGGATCCCAAAAGAAGTGGGGGAAATGAAGTTAAGATTTGAGGGAGTAAAGAAGGTAAACCATAGAGACAGTACCTGAAACAGATCCTAACGGGTGCAGGGGAGAGAAAAGAAGGAGGAGGCAGAGGTTAGAAGAGGACTGGACAATCTGCAGAGGAGGAGGGCAGGAAGGACAGAGACGGAGACAAGAAGAAGAACCTATCATCGGCACGTGACCAAATTTCCAGGATCAATGACTGCTAATCCTCACCCTTCCTTCCTGTGCCCTACTCTCTGCACTGCTGCTCTAGGAAGCTGACTGAGTATGAGAAGGCCAGAAGCCTTGGAGTGAGTTAGACTTGGACTGAGGAGCCCTGGGTTCAAATCCTACCTCCGACGATTACTAGCTATGTAACTAGACAAGAACCTTAAACTCCCCTCCCTCCGTCTCCTCATCAATAAAAAATGGATATAATATTTGTACTACCCACCTCATAGGTCTGTTGTGAGGAAGACACTTTTAAAAAGCCATAAAGTACTAATGTAAATATGAGTTATTATAATAAAATGGGATGGGTGAGAGTGATTCATAAAAGCACCAAATACAGGACTCTCTGATAACACCCCTGGGAAAATGCTAGTGAGGAGAAGTGGCATGAAATGGGGGAAGGGGGAGAAAGAGAAGGGAGGGAGAAAAAGGGAAAGGGAGGAAGAGAGAGAGAGTGAGAATGCACCCTGTTCTCATATCTCACAGTCAAGAAGATTAGGGTTCAGGCTCTGTGTCTTGACGCATACTGCCTGGGTGACCCTAGGCAACTCCCCATGCAATTCTCTATGCCAGGGGTTCTTAACCTGAGGTCTGTGAACTTGTGGGGTTTTTTAAAACTATATTTTGATAACTGAATTTCAACATATTTTGTTTCCTTTGTAATATTATGTATTTTATTTATTCATTTAAAAATATTATTCTAAGAAGGGACTCACAAGCTTTACTAGACTGCCAAAAGGAGCCATGACAGAAAAAAAAAAGGAAAGAATTCCTTTTCTCTGTTGATAAATTGAAGAGCAGGTACATCTCTATATAAATCACAAGGAAAGAAAGAGAGGAAGGAAGGAAGAGAGAGGGGTAGGGAAGGAGGGAGGAAAGGAGGAAGGAAGGAGAAAAGGAAGAAAAAAGGAAAGAAAGAAGAAAACTAAAAGTAAAGAAAATGTCATTCAGGTCTGACTGGTATAGAAGACTTCCTTACAAAGAGATATTTGCAAAACTAATGAACTGTCTCATGCACCCTCCACACTGTCCTGTAGGGGTCGGGGGGGGGGGGCTGGGTGACTAGGTAATGTTTTCGACACCATGACTTAAGGGATGAAGTGGGTTAGCTGGTGCTCACTTGGTGCCTTTGGGGAAACCCTTCACCTCCCTGGGTCTCAGCATCCACTGAAAATTATGTCAGATCAGTGACAAAAAGAAATGACCCATATACACCAAAATATTGAGAGTGGCACTTTTTGTAGTAGCAAAGAAATGGAAATAAAGTAGATGTTCACTGGGGAAGGGGAAAACAAACTGAGGTGCCTGAATATGATCATCTATCATTCTGCTGCAAGAAGCAATGAATATGATGAATACAGGAAGGCATGGGCAAACCCCTACAATTTGATGCTGAGGGAAATAAGAAAAGCTAGGAAAACAACATACACAAAGAATAAAACAAACAAAAAAAAATCAAAACAGTGTTGCTAAATTACAATGACCAAGCTTGGTCCAAAGAGGAGACTCGAGAGGGGACCTCACCCCTGCTTCTTTGTATACTAAGGCTAAGGATATATGCTTTGTATGACATTTTTTTGATATGTTGGTTAGTTTCAGCTGAACTATATTTTCCTTCTCTTCATCTTTTCTTTCTCTAGAGATGTCATTGGGAGATGCAGATGACATGAAAACAAAAGCTAATAACAAAATTTATTTCTTTTAAAAAAGAGAGAGGTCATGGGAGAGAAAGACACAGGCAGATATAGATTTGAAAAGAGAGACATAGACATGTAGAGTCAGGAAAGAAAGACCAAATGATGAGCAGAGACAAAGGGGAAGAAAAAATCGAGACAGAAGCACAAAGACAAAATTCCATCTTACATCTATAGAGTACTTTTAACTATCTTCTAGTTAAATCACTTCTAGTAAATCATCTTATGTTTACTCTGTGGACTAAGGAAATAGGCAAAGAAAACAAAGGATGCAAGGAGTGAAGACAGCAGAGACAGAAGAACAGAGTTAGAGAGAGAGAAAGAAGGGAAAGAAATAAAGGGTGGAGAGAGAAGGCAGAAGCCAGGGAGCATCATGTGCCTAGAAAGGCTGAAGTGACTGTAGGGAACAGTAGGGCAAGAGAGAGGCAAGGGGGAGCCTGGGAGTTCCTTACACACAGCTGATAATGAGGAGCAGCTTGGACACACTCTGGAGGTGGAAGCCACCAGTAGGAGTGTCTTCAGGGATGTGCCGGGTCTGGGTAGAACCTATAGAAAAGAACATGGCAGGCTGTTACCATCACATAGAACATGGCAGGTAGTCACTCACTACCAGTCGTCCTCTTCCTCCTTCTCGTCCTCTTTGTCCTCCTTCTCATTCCTTACTCTAAGTTCTACAAGGCCTGCCACAGCAACAGCTGTATAGTGTCATACAAGATGGCCCTTGCCTTTCAGGGCCTTAGCAAGCTATACCCTCAATTAAAGTGTAAGTTCCTACATGATCAATAAAGACTCTGTCTTCTACTTCTTTTAATGCTTGTCAGATCCTGTGATAGGATAGGTGTTGAATAGATATTTATTGAATAATTAAATTACTGGACATGTATGCAAGGATAGAGAAGCATAGGAATGAAATGATTAAACAAAGGTATCTAATACAGGTCAAAAGGAAACAGATATTCGGGTAGGGAGCAAGGAGGTCACTGTGGGGAGTCTCATTTGCCAATAAAATATAAATATAACCCCTGTAGGAGAAACAAGGGAAGAGGAATGGATAAGTCGGGCCAGGGAATGGATATATAGTTGTTCATCTACCAGCCCTGTGGCAGAGGGTACACGGTGTCTTGGCTACCATCAGGTTTGGAACTGTGGTCCCTGGTCAAGCAGTGAACTTTTTCCAGGTGCAGTGACCACTCCCAGAAGGGCATCATTCAACACTGTGCCAGTTCTGCAGAGCTCAAGCAAGGCTGTCAAGGGAACTAAATGGCAGGGAAACTGAGTCTAAACTGAACTTTCTCCCAGTGGAGATAAAGACAATTGGAGTTGTCATGGACTGGGACTTTGGAAAGTCCTAAAAATACTGTATCAGAGATACTAGGGGATGAGGGTGTTTCATGTTTATTAAGATATTTAATGAGTCATGTGCAAACTAATGCAAAAAATATGTAAAGCACAGAAATGTGTGAATATCCCCAGTACATAGCACAACGCTTTATATAAAGACAGTTCACATGTATCTGTTGAACTGAATTGCATTACATTTAATCTCCAGTCAAGAACTTCAGTTGCAGAAATATAGACTTCAGTCCACCTCCCATTTCCCATCTCCTGCCCTGAACTGGGTCATACCTGCTACGTGTTTGATCCTATGGCCCACGTCCTCATCTGTAGGAGTAGTGACAGGGCTCATAACCTCCTCCAAATGGGGTACCCTCAGATGGGCATGGGGTCGCTTCCTCCTCCGTACAGCAGAGGCTTTGCTGGCCTTCTCTTTGGGAGACTGTCTGTGTACCTCAGCCAGGTAGGTGCTCTCTGTTTTTGTCAACTCACTCTCTGCCATGGTAGATAGTGCTGTCAGGAACCAGGGCTACGCAGGCCACATCCCCATCTCCCAACACCTCCCAAACCCAAGTAGGGGCTTCCTTCCTTTCAGAATCATCCCTCCTCTCCCTTCCTCTTCCCCTAGAGGCTGATTTTCCAGTATGCCTCTTTGGTTAGAGGGAAAGAACTAGCTCCTACTCAGGATGAAGCATGCTATCCACCTCCTAATAGAAAGACAATACTCAGTCTGATGCAGATTGAGACTTATTTGGGGGCCATGGCCAACATGGGAATTTCTTTTGCTTGACTATAGGTTTGTAACAGGAATTATATTTTTCTTGTTTTCTCACTGGAGAGGTGTAAGGGAAAAAATATGGATCTGAAGATAAAATAAAATTGAAATTCAGCAAAGAAGCGGTTCTTAGGTGGGACCCTTCTTACCTTCCACAGCAGCTGAAAGTCTGGTAGTGTGTCAAATGCTTGTGAAACATCACAGTTACTGCGTGAAATCTTACTGTGTCTCTCTCACACTGTCACACCCAAACATTGACACACAGTGTACACAGTAACGGTGTGGTGTAGTGCAAAGGGGACTAGATTAAGAATCAAGAAGCCTGGATTCGGTTGCTGGCTTGGCCATTTTGACCTACCTATATGACTTTGGACAAGTTACTTAATCTTTATGAGCCTCAGAAATAAAATGAGGGAGTTGGAAGCTTGATGATGCCTAAGATCCCTTATGGCTCTAAATAATATAATCCTGTCATCCTAAGCCAATTCACCTCTGCTCAGCCTCAGTTTGCACCTAAGCCATCTGTAAAAGGAAACTGACCTCAACTGCCTCTAATGTGCCTTCCAGTTCTACTATTCTGATTCTCCTTAACAGTCTGCCAACCAACATTTGCAAATCGAGATTCATAAACCATGCTTCCGTACACACATATCATGCCCTTACCCTACATTCACACTTTCTAACCCCTTCTACTCATATTCTTTCACCCTTCCCATTAGGGTCCTAGTCACAGCAGTGACATCAGTCCTCACCCAAATGGCGGAAATAATCCTCAAGCCCACTCCAGAAATTCTTCTCGATGAAGGTTTTCACTAGCCCCCAGGGCTGTTTTCTGTAGCGCAGCTCTGTGGAGACCCTGAGAAATGAAGCCCCAAACCAAACCTGTTATTCCAGAATAAGCTTTTCCCCCTCTGAAGAAAAGGGGGCCCTAGGATTCAAACCAAAGAAGGCCTTCCTCCCACAACCCCCAGTTCCCTCAAGGTTTGGAAAAAAAGCCCTCTCAGTACAAGTCACCACCTGGTTTCCCAGTAGAGTAGGAAGGCACCCTCACAGTGGCTCCAAGCTCTCTGAATAAGCCTGGCATCTCAGATGAGAGGGAGAGGGTGGGGCCCTGAGGGCTTCCTAATGGTAAATAGGAAACAATATGGCAAATCCCAGTTCCAGACATTGGTCCCAGAGAATTGAATAATTCAAAGCGTTTAGGGTTGAAAGGAAACTCAGAGGTCATTAGGTCCAATGATCTACTCAAATCATAAATCTTAATGACAACATCCACTACCTTCTTCCTAAAAAATTCCCAAACTAGGGAACTCATACTCTTTCACTTGTGAAAAGCTTGAGCTATTAAGTAGTAATTTGTTATGTGGATCCCAAACGCACCTTCCTGTAACTTCTATTTATTAATCCTGCTTCTCCCCTTCAGGGTGAGGCAGAATAAATTGACTATCTACCATCTACCCCATGTAAACCCTTCCAATATTTAAGTTTGGAGGATTTGAGTAATTTTTTTTGTTCAGAATCAAAGAATGACGTTTGTTATACTCTAAGAATACCCTTACTCAATAACCAAATTCTTCCTTTCTCACCCTCCATGCCCACTCTTATCCTCTGATGCAGGACACAGCACCTCCACCCTGTCCTCTTCCCTAAATCTATCTCATCCTACCACCTTTTGTTCCCCTTCAGTACTCTCTCTGCCATGTCTTCTTTCCCCATGGATTCATTTGTCCTTCACCAGGAGAACTTCCACAGTGCCCAGGAGAGGGGCAAGAAAGAATCGAAGAAACCAAAGAGAAGACATGGTAGTTATTGCCAAGTGTATGAGGGGCTATCATATCAACGAGTAAAATAAAATGGTTCTGCTTGGCCCCAGAGTACAGAACTAAGAACACTTGATGGAAATTGGGGAGATTCAGGTTTGGTGTAAGGACAACTTGCTAACAATCAGAGCTATCCAAATGAAGAATGGGCTGCTTTGAGAGCTAGTGGGTTCCCCTTTAATGGAGATCTTTGAGCCAAGACTTGTTGGTGATGTTTCTCCATTATATATGCTCATGTGTATATACATATACATATGTGTGCCACACACACACTCACATACTGGTAGGATGGGATGGTTTCTGAGGTCCCTCTCAACTCTGAAATTCTTCTGTGGAGAACTTAACATAATCATTCAATAAGCATTAAGTGCCTACTATGCACAAAGTATCATGTTAGAAACCAAGGGAAATACAACAAAATCTTAAGATATGAGTTCAATCTTCTAGGGACTTACTATCTAGTGGGAAAGATAAAGACATGTACAGAAATAACACAATACAAGGAAATACACAATACATTCATTAAGATGAGGGAGAGCCCTTCATCTGGATGGACAACAGGAAGCTTCACAGAAGTGCTATCTGACTTGACTTTGACAGACTGATACGTTTCTGGCTGCTTCAGCCCATGTCTCCATAACCTCAGACTGTGATCCTTCTTCTGAATCCTCTTCCACCTTGCCATTCTTCCCTGTCATCTTCCAGCTTTGGGTCCTCCACCCTCCCTGACCCAAACACCTCATCCTTCCTCCCAACAATTTCCATCACTCCTGTTACCTTCTCCAATACTTGACAAAACAGAGACCTCAGTTATGTCCACTGCTCCAGGGCAACCCTAAGCCTATAATGTCAAAAGCATCCCTGGAAGCTGAAGTAAGACCAATAGAAGCCAAGGGTTGAAGCAATATTCCACCCCATTTCATCTCAAACAACCAGTGAAAAGAAGCCTGGATGTCAAGTCATGGGCTCAAATCCCAGTTGTGTCACTTAATACTTGGGTGACCTTTTGTGAGTTGCTGGACTTCTTCCTCATCTTTAAAATTAGGAAGGTGGATTAGATGACCCCTGAGGTCCCTTTCAGCTCTACAGTTATGACCTATGTGTTAAACCAGATGGATGCACTCTGTTTGGGGTCTCCTCGAACAACCTCCCCCCTGCACCACCCACACCTCTGGGATGTCAATACCTGAGTCGGCTCTTATTTCGAGCCACGCGGGTGAGTGTGTAGCGGTTGATGGTATAGAAGTAGTCATGGTATGGCACATCGTGGGTGAGCACCTCAGCATCTATCACGTAGCATTCGCTTTCCTGGCAGGCTTTGTACATGGTCTATGAAGTGAGAAGGAAGCCATGGAGCAGGACAAAAGTAGAGTAAGTTGGTTCCCCTACCCCTCCCACTTCCCAAAGAAATACCCTGAGGGGCGGGGGGGGGGGGGGGGCTCTGAGATACTGCCCTCACTTTTTGGTGCTAGGATTGCAGGCTTCCTTCTCTTTCCCTTCTATACTTTGTTTACCTGGGTCTCTGTAACAGTGGCAGTTTTGGGAGCCAGAGGGTTGTTGAGGGTGATGGTGTAGAGAATCACTCGACTCTGGTTTCCATTGTCCTCCTTTTTCCACGGATGAAAGATGATATCTGATAATAGTAAGGGGTAAGGGATTAGAGAGAGAAAAAAGAGGTACCCTGATTTGAATTTCACCTCCAAGGGAACTGTTCTCAGCTTCTGTGAGTGGACAACTAGTCCCTGAGTAGAGGCCAATGGGAACTTGAATACGAGGGGAGGGGCAGTGGGGAGAGAGACAGGAAAAAAGGAAGGAGGGCTGGGTGTATGGGTGGGAGGCAGGACGAGCTGCAGGAGAAAGAGACTTATTGTAGTGTTGCCGAAATTCTGCACAGAGCTCAGGAATTCCAGCGGTGCCTGGGGCAGGGGCAAGAGGTCTTGGGGCCACCTACGGGAATACTGGCAACACTGGAGTTACTGTGATGAGGGGTCTGGGTTCTCCTGGGAAAAAGTCCTCCTTTCTCATCCACTATGACTCTCCAGTGCCCTGTGAATGCCCTCCCCTCCCAGCAGAGGGGCAGGCGTACTGAGATATGCTAACTATACAATGAACTGAATTGCATGTACAAAGGGCAGAATGTTGTCTGCCTATAGTAAGTCCAGAGCACAAGGTATGGGGCAAGTGGTAGAAGGCAGGACAGAGTTCCAAGGGAAGGACCACTGGAGATGCCAAAACTGGAGTTCCCCCAACTGGTGTTCTGGTGGAAGAAGGGCAGATATCTGGATGCACAAGCCACAGGAGTCCCTCTGGGGCCAGAGATATATTATTATATGTTGGGTTGAGAGGCCACAAAAACAAGAAAGAGCAAAGATGAAAGCAGGGGAATGACATAAGGGAAGGAGGGAAAAGAGAGAGGGCCATGAGGGAGGTGGGAGAAGGAAAGTTGGAAGATGATAATAGGGGAAACGAAGAAAAAGGGGAAGGGGTGAGTCAAGAAAGAAGGGACCTGGGGAAGGGAAAATGGCTGGAAGAGAGGAGAGAAAGAAGTGAGAAGAAAAAGAAGGGAATGTGCAAAGGAATGAAAAGAAACAAGGAAGAACCAGTGAGGGAGGGAGAGAAAAAGGGAGCCCTGGATGAAACGGACCAGAGAAGCGTCGCTGCTCCATGAAATCCCTCTGAAAGGGAGAGTCCGTGAAGAGCAGGTCATAGAGTTTGTCAACACTGAAGTTAAAGACCTCATTCACATACTGCCGGCCGCTCAGGTCTTCATAGAAGGCTTGGACTTCTCCTGCAGGGAAGAGAAAGGGAGGGGAGCATTGAAAAGGAGTGTTAGGGGACAGACAAAGATGAGGACTAGGTTACCTCCAAAACAGTTATTTTTGCAATGGAGTCAGTATCCTAGGCAAGATTCTAATCTATATGAAGGCCTGGCTACTGAGAAGGGGATGGTGGTAGAACACTTGGAAGAGGTTTTCAGTTGTGTAATCCACAAATTAGTTCATTCACAGTTAAATAATTGAGAGCTGACTATATTCGCTAGTCATTAGCCAACCATCGATTAGCTAGTGTTGAGGCACCAGTTAATGATTAATTAATGAATTTGGCTTCTCTTCAGTGAACTAGAAATGCAGCATCTTTCCTACTCAGGTGACTTGAGGCTGTCCTTGTGAAAAGGTCCAGTGGGAGGATACCTCCTCAGTAATCTCGAGTGGAAGAGTCAAAAGGTTCACCTGACCCTAATAGTTTCCTCTTCAGTCTGCCAAAATACCACCCTAATACATCAACTGAGACTGAACTTCCTACCATTAGTCACCAGTGACTGAAGACAGCAAAAGGAAGGAGACAATGACTCCAAAAGTCCCCAGTGGAAATGCACTTTTTACCTAGTAATAATAGCCTTGTGCTATTAGTATGATAGCATTTACTTGACTACCAGGTTGGTTAGTTGGCCCCTCCAGCCCTGTGGGGATATAAGTTTCCATGGGAGGAATACGGTGATGTTGAACCTTGGGTGCCAGCTGTATAAAGCATAAAGCTGTAGGAAGGCTAGACCTAGAAAGATGGGGCACTTAGCATGGACACTAACACTTGGGGAGGGAAGAGGACATACTTTAAGTTCAATTTCCCCTACTTGACAATATTGCCTAGGGACTGTATTCTCAGGTCTCTATGTAAGGATGTCATTTCAGCCTCTTCCAATAGGAGAGAAGAAAAGCAAGCCCCTACCTTCATCATGGGTGTCAGATGAATCACTGAGCTCAGTGGGAATATCCTCATTATCATTGAAATCCAAGGAGGGTGAGTTCACTGGAGCAAGGATCTCGATTTTCTCCCCAATGATGTTGTCGATCGTGAGCTCCTTCTCCAGAGGGCCATCCCCTTCCACCACTTCTTCTTCCAGGGGCAATCCATCAAACTATAGTAAGGACAAAGGGGTTAAACTCTTCTGTGACCTAACAAAGGTGCTGTGACTCAGGAGGGAGTACAGGACCCAGCTGAGTAATCATTCCAACAATAAAATGCTATCGTTTCTGGTGTGGCCAGCACTCAAAAGACTCAGAATCATACTGGTTTCATTCTCCCCCACACAAAACTGCCCAAGGCTTGCCGTGAAGCCTAGTGTGGGTTCCCTCCCTTCTCTGTAAATATAATATCATGGTTCAAATGATGCAGAGGGAAAGTCTTCAAAGTTGGTTATTTCACTTTAAGCATGATCCAAAACATGGCATCCTTAGTTAATTCAATGTCTCCCACTAGGGAGTCTAAGGATGCATAGTCTCAGTACTCACTTGGAACAGGAAGCTCTCTCCTGGGGCTCTGTTATACACCCATATAATACACATGTAATTGGACATGATGCCATTTTGCCACTAAATAGCACCTTTATTTCAAGAAATTCCCAGGTTTCTTCTGGGAGTATTGTTATATTCATTCGAACAGTCTTGCAAGAGAATAGGGTACAGATGGGGAGGAGAGACTTGGAGAAAGTGTTACATGTTCCACAGGAGACATAAACCCAGGTGTCATTGCTTCGAAGATATCTGGATGATCTTTGAGACCACTTGGAGCCCTCAAATTCTAAAACCTATCAAAACATTCCTTGATCCTTCTTAGGGTTTTATCTCCCCAGCTAGACTGTAAAGGTCTTGAAGAACAGAATCAGAAACAGAACCTTCCCCTTCTTGTCCTAAGAGGAGCCAGGCTTCAGAGCTATCGATTGAGCAGAAGCCTCAAATGCTCAATACCAACCCTACCCAAAGGCTAAGGCATAGCTCCCAAGTGCCTAGGGCATGGACACTGTCCAAAAGAGCTGGCAATGAATACTTTGTAATTTGGAAGGGGTATGAGTTGGACCCAAGGGACAGGTGAGGCATGGTAGCAGAAAGAGAGTAGTTGTGGACAGCATTTGGGAATGGGGATACAAATGGAACCCTCTGAGAAATGTCTGGATCACCAATCCACCACACTTCCTCCAGCTTTGGGCTCACTTCATAAGCCTCCATATTGACTTTTCTATTTGACTGTAAGCCCTCCCCACTAAGGAACAGATTGTGTCTATGCCCTACTTTGAATTGCAGGTGCCTAATAGCTGGTACTTCCGTACACCCTGAGGTGAATCAATAAATACGTACTGAATGACCAACCCACTTCTGTAAGAGATCTTATTAGTCAGGAAATCTTTCCCTGAATTAACTGACACAAATCACACATACTCTCAAGCACGGGTGTGCTGACTCACAAAAGCAGATTGTTAAATTTAGAGCATATGCATTTATACATCAGAAATCAGCAAAGGCTACAAATCAGGGCTTGATCTCTTGTTTTGTTCATTTCTGGACTTAAGAAAGAGATGGTGAAAATGTTAATAATATAGATTAAACTTTAAAATGTGTTATGCTGTACATTTTTTTAATTTTTGGAAAGCCAGTTGTTAAACATTTACCAGTCTATCACTGCCCTCACTCCAACTCACTTCCCAGGTCAATGACCACTAATCAGGCTGACTCAGCGAGGCTAGTGAAAAAGGGCAGGGGCAAGGGTTGAAATCCATACCGAGACAGGGGCTTCACTGCTTCCGGTGGAGGTCAATGTGCTGTTGGTGATAGATTTCTTCGGCAGCTGTGGGCTGGCATCTGGCTTGGTCTCTATGCTGCTTTTGGAGGAGCTGTCATTCACCTCATTCTCTTCTACTGGGAGCTCCTCACAATAGCTAGATGGGGGTAGAGAGAAAGAAGAGGGCCATCAGTGCCCACTAAGGGAGGCCCCGCTTTAGCTCCTTCTTCCACTTACCCAGAAGGCCAGAAGCAGGAGGGCTGAATCGGATCATTCACAAATGTCCCTCAGCCATGATAATAAGGGGAACTTGACAATGAACTCTTCTTTGAATGTCCATTTCCACCTCTGGATCCATGTCATATATACTATTTTTCCCTGGAATAGCTTTCCTGGATTATCACACATATTCTCCTATGTCTCTAACCTAGAATATCCTCCTTTGTCCTCTCTACCAGTCCTCACACATTTAAAATTTATGACTGGAAATGAATATCCACCAGATGATACTCCTTTTCATCAACTTTACCATTGAATTCTGTCATAATTTTTACACTTCTACTTCCCCCAGCCCCAGCATCAATATCCCCAATAATAACTCACATTTCTATAGCACTTTTTCATTTATAAAGTGTACCATTCACATTAAACCATTCACTAGGTAGTGGAAGAATTTTTATCCACATTTTATAGATACAAAAAACTAAAGAGGTTAAAATAATTTGCCTAAGGTGACACAGTAGAACTGAGACTAGGTTTTCTGAATCTAAGTCTTTCCACTACACTATTCTTCCTCCTAAGGCCATGGAGGACAGTCAGGAATAATACGTTGTGAATCTATGGGTCATGGTACTTGGGGAGGAGAGATGATGCCATTCAGAAGTAGTGCTAAGAAGCCAAGTAACGTGACTAATTACTAAGTCATTGATTATATACCAATCAGTCACCAACAAGAACTCATTATTGAGCAGAGCCATTCTGGGGGGAGATGTAGATGGAGGAGCATATACTATCCATATTTGCAGGGATCTACAGATCCACTGGGTGAAATAGGACATAAATATTAAAATGCCTTAGGAATATACTTCCACTCAAATCCTACTCCAGTACTTCATCACGGTATGGAAGTGATCCTGAATTCTTTTTTTTTAATCAATCAACCAACAAATGTCTGCCTTAGCATACGGGCGAAAGAACCCAATACTGTCATCTAGTTGGCTATGGGCCCTCACTCACCCCATCGTGTTGAAGTCATCATCTGGGGGCACGTAGTCTTCATCGTCACTGGTCAGGCCCAGTTCATTTCCATAACACTGATGGACAAAGTGCCACAGCTCCTTGGGACACAGGGGCTAGATGGGGGAAAACAGAAGCCATTCACCTTTTCTCAGGTCTCCACTCACCAAGCAGAGAATTGCTCACTTTTTTGGAAAGGAAAGAGTCTAACTACCCACCACCATGCCCAAGAGGAGTCATGACCTTGTTAGCCAAGAAAAAGATTATTTGATAGATAACTCCTCTCTGGTAATGTCTCTGCTTCCTGCTGATGTTTTTTTTTTTTAACTTCTGGTCACAAATGACCTTTCATTCCCTACAATGAGGATGGAGGAAGAAGCTAATTTAACTACACTGGAGATACTGGCCATACCTTATGCTCTTACTGACTAATGGCTCACCCATAATGAAGGACATTTACAAAAGTAATCCTAAAACCTCAAAAAAATTTGTCTATCAAATGTGACTTAGAAAAAAGTACAAATAAGTTGCTTATCAAACATGAAGATGCCAAGAAGCTGGGAAGGGCAGTTAATATGTTGAGAGGAGAAAATCAGGATCCAAAAACAGCTTGACAACAGGCTAGAATTATGCACCTGATCTAGAAAGATAAATATTAAATTTTACATGGATTAAAAAAGTCAAAAGCATATAGGATGATGGAGATAATAGTTCATGTGAAAAAGCCCTAAGGGTTTTAGTGGACCAAAAGCTCAATTCAAGTCAACGGTCTGACATAACAACTAAAGGTAATCAGGCAATCTTGTAGTATAAGGAGACATATAGAGTTAAGAATAAAGGGGGTGATGGTCCCCATGTACTCTGGCCTGGTCAAAGCACATCTAGAGATTATTTCTTACTGTCCTCCATGGCCTTATCACCCTGGAGAAATGTCTGCCTTAGTGCCCTACTCTCCTGATTGGTAGATGCCTCTCCCAGAACACTATGAAAGGAAAAGTCCTAGCCATGCTTTGCCTCATCATTGATGTTACGATCTGAGACCATGATGTTTGTGGAAGTTGTATGAATCCTCATCAGTAATATTATAGAGGGGATGTCTGCTCAGATATTGTTTGGATTAAGTAGTTCTTTTTTCAGCTCTATGATTCTATGAAATCAAAAGCTACTCGGTAAGAAAATTAATGCTTAGAGTGGAAAAGGAACCTGAGAACATATCTGGTTAAATCTCCCACTCAAGAAGGAATCCCCTTTATAACCTCCTTGACTAGTGGTCATGTCAGCCTCTGTCACCTGGAACACCTTCAGTGATGAGTTCACCACCAAATGAACAAAACCACTTTATTGCTGGACAGTTCTAACTAGGAAGATGTTCGCTCCTTATAATGAGCTGGAACCTTCTTCCCTAGAACTCCCAGTGATCTCTGTTGTGCTCTCTGGGGGCCACCATGAAGTGTTTTTAATAGGAATAAGTGGTCTTCAGCTCCTTGCCCACTGCTGCTTTAGCTTGGTTCTCATGGGGTTTAACATTTCTGGTAGAAAAAGGAAAAGTGAGTTGGGACACGGGTGGGTGGGTAAGAGAGAAGGACTCTTGAGTGGGCTGACTAAAGGCAGATAATAAAAACTGTAGCTAGCATTTATAGAGCACTTTACATATGTTATTTCATTTGACCAAATGTTTATGTTCTCTGAGCTTGAGGCTTGAGAGAGTAGGAGAAGGGGGGAGTGGGAAGGGAAGGCAGAAGGCAAAGAAAGAAGAGAACACTAGAAAGGGTCAAACCAAAGGTCTTTTTGTTTGTTTTATTTTTAAGAATGTGTAGAGACATTAGCCTCACACATAGCCCTCCCGCTATTCCTTGAGCATGGTCATTTCACAAACAGAGAGAAGCTGGTAGTTTGCAATGACAGAAACATCCATTTTGCCTACCCATGGGTACTGCTTGAGATTTTAGGGAGGGTCAACAAACTACCTCTGGGACTAGGGGAACTAAGCAGAGGGCAATGCCTTTCCCATGATTGACATGCTCTTAAGGAGACCCCACACAAAGTGGGAGGGAGCTATATACTATTTCTTTCCCCTTGAGCTTACCTTTAGCTTTCTTTTACATATACCATGCACCTATCTGGGATGGCTCCTTACTTTCTATTTGTTTGTCCCTTTGATGCAGTTTGGGGTGCTGGGATCCCCAACATGTAAGGGCACAGGGGGTCTGCCTGGAAAGAATCTGACCACTCAAGCCTTCTTTCAGTCAAGGTAGGGAGGTTTATTGTAATGCCAACTGAAACACACAGAGTTTCCTAGTGAGTACAGACTGGATGGGATTAAGGAGTGCTAAATAGCCTGGGGTGGGCCAGGTATAGACAATGAAAGGAGCTAAGTGGTGTCGGGGGAAAGCCACAGTGAAAGGACCATAAAAAGGATTATTGAGTCTCTAGGTGGGCTGGGATAGGCCAGATGCCTCTGGTGAAAATGCCAGTGATCTGGGCTGCTGAAATGTAAAGGAAAATTCAGGGACAGGATTGTTTTCAAAGACAATGTCTTTTCCTTTTAGGGGTCCAGGTCCCATCACCCCATCATTTGGAGAAGCTTCCACCCAATTACTAAAGGTGTCAACAAAAACCAAAAGCAATTTGAAACCTTTGCACAGGGGCATATGCATAAAGTCTATCTGTCAATCTCTGATCCAGCCCAGACTGCTTAACTCCTTTCACTGCCTGCACCTAGCCCACCCCAAGCTATTTACCACACCTTAATCCCATCCAGGTCTTCTCCCTCTCTCTCTCTCTCTCTCTCTCTCTCTCTCTCTCTCTCTCTCTCTCTCTCTTTTAAAATAAGTACCAGTCTCACCCTCATTAAGATACAGACTCACTAGGAAACTCTGTGTGTTTCAGTTGGCATTACAATAAACCTCCCTACTTTGACTGAAAGAAGGCTTGAGTGCTGAATTATCTCCAGGCAGATGCTGTACTCTTACATTTCAGGGTTCCCAGCACCCCAAACCACATCACCTTCAGTCCCTAGCTCATCTCTACCCACCCCCCTTCTTTCCTAATTAGGCCTACTTGACTCTAATCAAATTCGATAGCTGATATATATCTTAAAGTCTAAGGTTCAGACTATATAGGGAAGACCGGAAGAAAATAATTTAGCACAGAGTCATGACTAGTGCTTCTGAGGTCAAGCTACGTGAAAGGTGGAGTAGGTTTCCCAGACTTTGGGAAACAAAGGAGGAGGAGGAAGAATTCAAGAACGCAAGGAAGGTCAACACTGGAAAAGGGAGCAGAACATGGTGGAGTAAGGGCACAGGGAGTAGAGAAGGAAGAGAAATTGGCCATCTGGCAGCTTCCTATCTTAACTAATAATCTGGCTAACTATATACTAAGCTAAACTCTTCATCTTTTGAAGAACAAGTCATATCAATGCCCTCTAAATTTCAGAGCCTTGGGCCAAAGCCAAGTCCTGCCCCTCACCCAGACTTATAGTTCTGGTTTAATAAATTGATGAATCAGATTCTATTTGGGGGTGTTTTGTGAAGGCATTTATTAACTTCCAGAAGATCTTGCTTTGGGACTTCTCCGGACCTCTCCATCATGCCTTCTCTCCCCAGAAACTCAGCCCTGGGAAGGCTTGTTATGCTTCAAGACCGAATGTGCCTCGTCCTCACATGTCATCAGTACCCTCTGCCCCTCTGATCGGACTCTCCGGCTAGAGGGCCAAACCATGGAGTCCGGGGCCTCTATTTTGAAAAAGGGTCCCAGTTTTTCTCCTTTTCTCCAAAAGGAGTTATGCTGCTTTTGTAATTCTCCCAGAACTCTCCCATCTTTCCCATGCCCCCACATCCCCTTGCAGAGTACGTCTTCCCTTCCCTTCCCCTTCTTTTGGCTTCCTTGAGGGCAAATTTATCTTGGTTTTTATTATTATTTGTATCCTCCTCCCCACCCCCAACATAGCTCCATTCCTGGCACGTGTTGTTTTTGTTAAGTCTTTCAGTTCTGTCCAACCCTTCATGATTCCATTTAGGGGTTTCTTAACAAAGATACTGGAGTGGTTTGTCATTTCCTTCTTCAGCTCATCTTACAGATGGAGAAACTGAGGCAAACAGGGTCAAGTGACTTGCCCAGGGTCACACAGATACTAAGGGTCTGAAGCCAAATTTGAACTCAGGTCTTCCTAACTCCAGGCCTGATGCTCTATCCACTGCACCACCTAACTTCTCATGGCACACAGTAAGAGCTTAATAAGTGCTTACTGACTGACTAAGATTCTATACCTCCTGAATAAATCAGTCTGAGCCCCTCAGACTGGAATTTAAGGGCTTCTATAATCAGGAGCCAACCTACTTTCCTAGTCATATCATACTCTATATCCCTCTGGGATATTAAACTGGACTATTTGAGACAATCTTCTTATAACCCATTCCTTTCTCAATTTCACATCTTTTCTTATGCCATCCAATATTCCTAATATAATACCTTCTCACTGGTCAGCTATGCCTACTGAAATGCTATCCACTTTCATGACCTAGTTCAGATGCCATCTCCTTAATGAAGCTACCTCTTTATTCCCTCAATCAGAAGCAATCTTGCCTCCCTATGAACTCTCTTACTACACCTTGGTTGTGGTATATATTTCCCTTATGCATTTATCATATTCTATTTTGAATTAAATGAGAGAATATACACAAAATTCTTTGAAAACCTTAAAACATGGTGTAAATGGTAGCTATTATTATTGAAGTTATTTGTGTAGGTCTTATTACCTTGCTAAACTGACAGTTCTATCAAGGTAATGCCTGTAGTTATCTTTGTATGTCTCTCCACACTTAAACCCTATGCCTCGAACGTAGTAGGTGTTCAACAGATATCTGTTGAATTTATAATGTACTCATTTGTTTCATTTGCATATTTCCTTTTGCCTTTTCCATGGACAGGTGGGTAGCTATCTGTCTTTCTCATAAGACTAAGACTTCCTCTAGGGGCAAGAACTGTGGGCTCTTCTTTATAACTTCCCCACCCCCTTCCGCCATGCTCGAATCCAGAACAGATCTGTCCTAAGTTCTAGGACGGATCCATGTAGCCCTCAACTCAGGGCAATGACTCTCCTAAGATGGCATATACAGCCTACCCAGACTTCTATTTTAAGGAAAGTATCCAAGCCAGCCATGTCTTCACTCCCCTCCACACTCTGCTCATCACTCTCTGGAGTTTCTCTACCACTACATAGCAACCTCCTCATCCTGAAAGCAGGTTCCTGATCTTCTAGAAGAAAATCCACCCCTTTCTCTCATTGACTGGTTCTTCCCAGAACTTCCATGTAAAGGACAGTGCCCAAACCAACCGCATCTTCTTTTCTCTCTGTGCTCCACTCATGTCTCTCTAGACTTCCTCTTATCAGGCCTTTTCCCACCTCCACTTCCACCGCCACCACTTTTCAGCTTCCTTTTTGTGCTCTTTTCCCCTCCCCCTCATTAAAATAGAAGCTCCTTGAGGGCAGGCAGATTCTTTCTGCTTGTGTTCGTATTCCCAGTGCTTAAGCCCAGTGCCTGGTACATCATGAGCCATTAATAAATGCTTTTTGACTTGATTTGACTTCTTCCTCCCTCAGATTTTGGGGGATAGCACTTTCAAGATTCATTTAAATTTTTCCATTAACTGTCTAATAACCAATTTTTTATTCTTAGCTTTAAGGCTTCTTAGAACAACATGGGAAAGATATAGTCCAGACAAGACAAAAGCATCCAGAGTTCTAATCCTGGGTGAATATGAAAAATTGATACTTAAATGAGGCTTTGAAGGTTTGAAAAAGCCTTTCAATTATGTATTACCTCATTTGATCCTCAAAATCTTCAAGGTAGGTACTATTCCCCATTCTGCCTCAGACAAATGAACCTCAGAAGTTATATGACTTGCCCAAGGTCATACAGCTAGTTAAGTATTAAAAGTGGAATTTAAAGCCAGGTCTTTCTTGACACAGGGTCTAGTATTCTAAAGGAAATCATACACTTAGAGTGGGAGGAGGAAACTGAGGCAAACCGGGTTAAGTGACTTGCCCAAGATCAAACTACTACTAAGGGTCTGAAGTCAGATTTGAACTCAGGTCTTCTTAACTCCAGGCCTGATGCTGTATCCACTGCATCACCTAGCTTCCCCCAACACATAGTAAGAGCTCTTAAATAATTGCTTACTGACTGACTAAGATCCTATACCTACTGAACAAATCAACCTGAGCCCTTTAGATTGGAATTCAAGGCCTTTTACAATCAGGAGCCAATCTACTGGGTATTCTATACTCCGGTTAGACTGTACTAGAGATGATTCTAGGCAGCTTCTGATTGAACATATTCAGTGATGGAAGAAAACAAAAACCAAACCTACCACATTGTTGGATTACTCTCAAAATTAGCTGGAACCTGTTTCCTTAGAATTCCCATCCATTAGTTCCCACTCTGTTCTGCTCCCTGGAGTCTCGGACAGGAGGAAATCAGAAAGTAGCAGTCTTTGGATCCCTGCCCACTGCCATTTTGATTTGCTTCTCAAAGGACTTATGATCTCCAGGACAAAGAGGTTAAGTGATTTGCCCACCTTCACATGACTAGAAAGTACTAGAAGTCAGACACAAACCCAGGTCCTTCTTGACTCTGAGTCCAGTATTCTTTCTAGTGTAGAAGTCTCTCTGTTAGCCAAAATTGTAACAGAAGTCCTCTCTAAATGGGTCTCATAATGACAACAAGGCAGATTATATTGCTTTACTATTTACAAAGGGCAGCTAGGGGGCACAGTGGATAAAGCACTGGACCTGAAGTCAGAAAGACTCATCTTCCTGAGTTCGAATCTGGCCCCAGACATTTACTTAGCTGTGTGACCCTGGGTAAGTCGCTTAACCCTGCTTATCTCAGTTTCCTCATCTGTAAAACGAGCTGGAGAAGCAAATGGCAAAACACTCCACTATCTCTGCCAAGAAAAACTGAAATGGGGTCACAAAGAGTCAGACATGACTGAAAAACAACTGAACACTGCCATTTACAAAGCATTTAAAGATGTGCATGGGATTCTTAAGACAATCCTCTTAGGGAAAGTTTTGGTTTTTGGTTTTGGTTTCTACTGGACCTATGATTTCATCATCTTAGGGAACTCTTGGTGAAGAACTTCCTTTACCAATGCCGGTCACCACCTTCTCAGCAAATTATAATCTCTGGGAGTTTCCCAGGGCACTAAGAGTGAATGGGTCAGAAGTGGGTCTTGAACCCAGATTTTCTTGACTCTAAGGCCAGCTCTCTGAGGGCGAAGTATTATTCTGATTGTATAGATGAAGAAGCAGAGGCCTATACAGCAAATCTAGCACTCTGAGAACAGAGGCTAAGCTTACCTTCTCCAGGAGGGCGTTCTGCCATAACCGGAACATCATCATGTACGTCCTATCTCGGGCCCCAAAGGATGTAAAAAAGTGCTGGTAACAGAGAGAAAAGGAAAAGACAAGCCTGTTCAGAAAACCCAGGTAATAAGAGAACAGCCACTTGGCCTTTCTACCTCTAAAAGCTCCATCTATCAGAGGCTAAGGACCACTAACTCCTAGTTTGAATGAATCAATGACAAACCATTTATGAAGTGCCCACTGTTTGCCAGGCTAAAGTGCTGAGGATACAAGCACAAGCACAAGCAATATAATGCTCTCTCCTTCTTGAGGTTGTTTTGCACATGTTGTATTGCACAATGCACCCCCTCCTACTACCATATAAACGGCTCGTGTTTCACTTCTGTCTTATATCCCCAGCAACTAGTACAGTGCCTTGCATGCAAAAGGTACTTAATAAATGTTTGTTGGACTGCATTATTCAAAGTCACTGGGCCATAATATCATACACATACACATATTTTGGAGAGGAGTGTTAAGGGGTAGGGATGTGAACAAGAAACCACAGTTAAAATCTGGATAATTAAGAATGACCAATCTCTATTACAAACCAACCTCCCTTTCCTCCCAAACTTTCAGTACAGTTATCCATGAAGAACAACTACCTAGAACTTGACTTCCTTCTACTCTCTACCACTTCAGACTGGGGAGAATAAAAGGGTGGAGTAAAATGGCAAACTAGAGGGAGAAAACCTGAGCCTCTACTATCCACCAGACCACAAAGAGCTGTGAACCAGGCCCCTAGGGATCTTTGGGCCTCTCCACCTCTTTAGCAGAAGCCTGGCCCCACTCTTAACCCCATTAATCTTCATGGCCTAGTTAAAGGTCAGTGATCATAGCAACCTTCCCAAGAACTGAGATGACTAAATCTGCACATAAATCATGCAGTTTGGCCTGGCACGGGGTAGGCCATATCTGGATAGGACCCATCCCTGGGAGTTTCAACTGACTTTCCCTAAGAGTTCTCTGCCTCCCCTCGCCTGCACCCCACCCCCCTAAACCAACCTATCAGCTCATCTGCCTCCTGCTCCTGCCTCCGGGCTGTCACAGTGTTTCTCCCTCTAGTCCCATTATAGTAACATTAGAAACATGAACGTTAGTGCAGGGGTGGAGAGAGAGGTAACAGAGGGAGAGTTGGAAGCAGGTGGGTAAAGAGGGCACTTGGAAATGGCCAAACTTTACCTTTTCTGTGTCTGTGCAAACCTGGATTGCATTGGGAATGAGTCGGGCTGTTTTTTCTTTCGTCATGGAGCAGATATCTTTCAATCGCACTGTTAGCTGGGGTACCCACAAGACGGGAAGTGGAGCAAGAAGGAAGAAAGGACATTAATAGAGTTTGGCAGAGAGCTGTCCAAAGGCACTAGAAAAGACTAAGTGAGATTGTCGACCACACACATCTAGATCTGAGAGAGATCCTGGAACTCGTCGAGTACAATCCTCTCAACTTAAAAATGAGGAAACAGAATTTGGCCCATGTTAATTGACACAGCTAATTACTGGCATATTAGGGACCAGAACCCAAGTCTCCTGCCTCCATTGTTCTTTCTAGGTTCTCTGTAGTGTTCCATATTTTCATAGGTCCCAATTACATTTCTCCAAGTCCCTCCCCTTCCTTGCCTCTCATGCACAATGTTCCCTCCCATATTCAACAAATGTGGCAGTGGATAAAATAAAGGATATTCAATTTGTTCGGGGCCTGTAGTTCTTCAACATGTACTTAGTTATTATTTAATATTTTTTAGTTTTCAACATTGACTTCAGCATGTGCTTATCTATATGGTTATATTAAGGCCTAGGACGGAGCATGAAGTTAGTACAGGAATTAAGGTTGAGAGGTCCTGCTCGGCCATGGCCAAAGAGGAATGCAGCCTCAGATATTTACCAGAGTTTCCCAGCGGAAGATGTTGCTGTAGAAACAGATCCAATTTTCGGAGAGGTAGAGTCGGCCCTGGAGGAGAATGTCTCTTTGGAGCGCACATGAGTAATCTAGGGCAGGAGAGAGAAGGGAAGTCAGCGGCAGGAAGCATCCCCAGCAAACAGCTGCCAAGTCACTGCAGTTCGGATGCACCACCCCATCCACAAGGGACCCTAAGCAACTCTGAGAAAATAATGATCCAGGTCTGAGACCCTCCCACCACTGATCAGGAATGAGAGGGGCCCAAACTAGTGGCCCAGGAAGGATTCAGCATCTCATGCTCTGAAGGTCTTGGAAAGCCACCTATGAGGCTTAGGTAAACAGATGAAGACCTATCTGGGGACTGTGTATCCGACAAGACAAATAGGAGAGAGGATGCCTGGGAAAGGAGGAAGGGTTTCCAGGGGCTATTGCCCCAGAGGCTAAAGAAGCAGAAGGAAGTTTAGTGTCATTGGAAGCCAGAGTGTTAGGGGAGGGGGGCCCAAAAGAGGAGGTGATTCCTTGACACTGCTGTAACAGCTTGAGGAAACTCATATAAGAGGATCAGAGAGGTTTCCCTAAAGGGTTTGGAGGAGCAGTTACTTCCTGGGTTTGTAAGTTCTGAACAGTCCTCTGATTAAGCAAGGATAACTGGAGACAGTGGACCTAGCTTCATTTATATTTGCCTCAGTCCATGGCAACATTCACAGAAGTAGAAGCCATTCTAGAGGGCCATTGTAAGTCATTAAGTCATGAAAGCCAGAAGCAGAGAGCCCAATGAAATCTAGCTAACAGTTTTGCCTGATTTTTCCCTCTAACTTTTTCCTGATAAATTCCCCCTCCTTAGCTCTCCATACAGACCAGGTAAAAATGATGTTAAAGTGTTTACAGCTTGATAATAATTAATAATAATAACAATGTTTAGTTGAAGTTTGTAAAGTACTGTATTTATCTCCCAGAATAGGTGCTAGGTAATTTCACCACCTGAAAATAAGGAAGCATCTCCCCAAACTCCCATGGGCCACCTCTAAGTGTTAGCCTAATGTCCTTCTGCTCCAAGAAGATACAGCTAGTTTAGTATCCAGAACAGCTTAGGGCCAAATTCTTTCTCTGGTAAAACAGCTTGAGTAACGGCCCGTGTTTGGGGGTCACTCCTGGCTTACCAACGATGAGACGCTCTGTGTCAGGAAGTTGCTTGAAAAGTTTTCTGAAGTCTTCATTCCGCTGCTTGTAAGTTGGGCTTAAGACCTGCATGACAAACAGTTAAGGTTAGGGGGATAAGAGGGGAAAGCACTTGGGGAGGCCAGACGTATAGAGTACAGAAGAGAGGGAAGGTATATTAGCAGAGAGCAGTTCCTCCTATTTTAGGAAGGAGGGGATGAAATGCTTTTATCCAACATATACAGCAAGGCCAAGTTATGCAGGAGGTTTAGTAGGGAGTGGGAGGGGTGGTGGGATGGAGAGAAAGAGAGAGTACAGTAGACTTTGCCTCCCAGGGCCATACTGAGAGAAAGCTAAGGATAAGTGTACCCACATTATGCACAGCCCTGCCCTGTGCAGCACGAACAGAAAGGAGAGAGGTGAAGCACCCCTCCAGAAGCAACAGGAAGCCCTACGTTATCTTCCAAAATTATTCTTATTCTCACCCCCACCCCAAAGCAGGCGGGAGGGCATGAATGTGAAGGGTGCTCCAAAAGGAAGGCGTAAGAAAGGGACAAAAGCCCTGATACCCAACTAATGATAGCCTTTTCCATGCACAGTTATTATATCTTTAAAAAAAAAGAAAAAAGCTAGGAACTGGAAAAATGGCTATGTGTCTAAGATGTGAGCAACCTCTTCAAGTTCCAGGGGTGGGGAACCTGCAGCCTCCAGGCCACATGTGGCCCTCTAGGTCCTCAAGTGTGGCCCTTTGACTGAAGCCAAACTTCGCACAACAAATCCCCTTAATAAAAGGATTTGTTCTATAAAACTTGGCTCAGTCAAAAGGCCACACTTGAGGACTTAGAAGGCCACATGTGGCCTTGAGGCTGCAGGTTTCCCACCCCTGTTTTAAGCCATTCTTCAAGTTTTCCAGTCTCTTGAATTAGACAGCTTGTTTAGCCAATGCTGAAACCTAAAACTCCTTTAAAAGGCGATTCATCGCCAGTAACAAAGTGAATAGAAAACAGGCTTTGGAGCCAGGAAGACCCGAATTCAAGTCCTACTTCCGAAAGACACTAGTGTGACTCTGGGCAAGTCCCAGTGTTCTAGGCAACTCCCTAATCCCCAATGTAACAGAGAAGGCACAAATCTACACAGGCGGAGGAAGTTTTCTCATCTGGAAGAAAACTCTATAAACAGAATTAAAGATCCAGTCCTTAGCTCCTAACTCCAATACCTATAAAATAAAGTATCCCATAGATTCATACTTTGAGAATTGGAAAGGGCATCAGCAACTAAGTAGTCCAAGCCATAGATGAAAGGAATCGCTATTATAATATACCCTAGATGTAACACTGAAATAGTCTAATCAATCAAGAAATCGACAGCATTGATTAAACATCATGCATGTGCCAACCCTAAATATAAAGATAAAATGGTTCCTGCATCCTAGGGGCATATATCCCAAACTATAATAGGCAAGAACCCTGAGAACACACAGGCAACTGTGCCATTTAACAAGGGACAATATCCCTGCAAGTGGCAAGGATAAAAAGTCATCCAAGAAGCATTTATCCAGCACCTACTTATTTTGTGCCAGCCATTTCGCTAAGGGCTGGGGATACAAAAAATAAAAAGGCAAAGGGCAGTCCCTGCCCTCAAAGACCTCCCGATCTAACGCAGGTAAGTCGTTTCCATCCTGGTTCTACGATTTGCTGACTTCAGGATATAAGGTTCATATATGCTTTCAGCTACATTTCCGGCTGTGATACTGGATTGTTTGGGGCCCCTGAACGCTCTCCCACCCAGTTTCCTTGGTGTTCAACCACGCCTGTCTGCAGTGAGACTATGGAATTGTTATTTCTTTAGGAAAGCCTAAATGACCAAGATAAGGCTCAAACCTATGACTGAGCTCATTAACCTGGTGTTGCAACAGCCTGAGCTCACTGGTCGGATGGTTTCTGTGGAGGCTTTCTAGAGAAGGTGGTATCTCGAGGGATTTCAACTAATTTGAATACATGTCTACCAAATGAGCTGCCTTTAAAATACTGATATTCCTAAATGGGAGAACATGATTCCACGAAATTCAAGTATTTGAAAAGACTTCAAGAGATTCTACGGGGACGACTCTCCAGAAATAATTCCACATGTGCCTTTGTTTAATCACCATTGCAGCGAAGAAGGTCTTGCTGAAGTCTAATCAAATTCCCACTTGTGCTATTTAAGTGCAGTGTTCTGTCCAGGACAGAGATGGAAAGCAGGTGCTCAAGCTTTGTCTATGTGAAGGAACAGAGAAGTTCCAAAAGATCACACTGATACCTCCTTGTTCACCAGCTATGCAGGCCCTGAAATTTTGTGGGACTCTATCTGAAGCGACAAACACTAGCCTCACCCTGAGACCAGCAGTTTAGCAGTGTGCTCCAAACCCCATTCAGGTGGATCCTCACCCCCACCCCCACCCCCACCCAAGGAACACTGTTATCCAAACTGCTGCAGGCCTCAAAACTTTAATTTCTTTTCACCTACCCCCATACCCAACTCTTTCCACTTCCAATGTATCACTGAGTAAGGCCTCCACAGGTGTGGAAGGACAGAAGGCCCAGGCATGTTTCCCAAACCACAGACAAACTGAGTTATCTTCTCTTTCAAAGAATCCTGTGGATTCAGGAGAAGGTGAATAGGGAATTCAGATTCAGTACCTGGGATCTCTAAGTTTCAGAATCAAAAACCAAGGGGTAAAGACTAAAATTCAGCATTTCAAGCATGGGCACTCATTTCACTAGCCTGCCAGCGTGGTGTGTCAGGATGGACTGCTCCAGGAGCAGCAGCACAGTAGAGATTATTTCAGCTTTTTTTTTCCTACCCTCAAGCATTATACAACAGTGGGAATGACTTGGACATTATAATTAAACTTCCCTCTTCTTATTCCTGGAGCTATTCCCTCCAAAAATTAGCTACACCTCCACCCTATGTATTAAAAAGGCCAAAGAACAGACTATTTATCAGTACTGTAAACTCTCAGGGAACAGAACAAAATGAGAAATGCTAAGAATTTTGAAACTATTATAAAGGCAGACAGAAAATAATCAGGTTGCAAACTCACTGCTGGGATTTCTTCGGATTCATGGTAATGCCAGTGTTCGCAGTTTGCAGATAAGTTGTTGAACCTCTGCAGGTAACACAGCAAAGACTCACTTTCCTGAGCCAACATTAGGCTCCAGAGGACCCCAGATTCTGTCACCCCTCCCATCCAGTACCCTAATGTGTCCAAATCCTCCTTGGTGTTCCCTTCCCCCACTGTCCACAGGGTGAAGAATCAGTCTTGCCTGGACTGACAGCAGAAAAGTGACCTCAGGCTGGAAGGCAAAGGGTCAGTGACCGTCCTGTACTCTCCCTTCACACTCAGGCTCCTTTTCAACACAATATCTGTCCAGCCAAAAGTACGTGGTCAGAGTAAGTCATGGGATGAGCTCACTGGTCAGCCTCCTGCTGTCAAGCTCCCTTCTTCCCATCTGATGCTCACAAAGTGGGTGACCTCCACTCCTGGGGACTCCCTGGAAAAGGTATGGTGAAATTCTTCCTTCCAGTGAGGAGTGATTGTAACTCTCAGAGTCCAACCAAAGATCCAAAGCAGCAAGTTGGGGAGCCAAAAAATGTGGCACATGTACCAAGTCCCCCAGGGTGCACTGGACGGGCCCCAGCCAGATGGCTAACCCAGGTATAGTTTCCACAGACAGAACCAGAAGCAGGTACAGCCATGCCACGGAGTTCAAAGCTCCAGCCCCTCCAGTGACTCACTGTTCATTGTAAGTCTTTATGGCAGAGTGACTCAGAGCTTATCCAAAGCAACACCAGGGATTCCCAAATCCTTAGTCCCTGCCTGTCACTTCCAAGGTACACAGAGGGCAGGGCAGTGAAGTATAGTCTCCTCACCCAGGCGCCAGCAACAGTACAGTAGCTGGGACTCTCTTCCCTCACGCTGGGCAGCTGCTACTGGACATACCAAGAAGAACGGTCTCAGCCCCTCTCCTCTGTCCTCCCCACCCGTCCCTGGTCCTCTGGGGTTGAATGGCAAACAGTTTCTTTGTTAGAGTTGCCTGAGTAGGACATGAGGGAGGGAGGGTAGGATGCACAGCCCCAAACACACACTTAAAGTTACAGGATCTGGGGCATGGTCCTGGCCAATGTCCTCCAGTAACCCCCGGCCCAGCCCAGCCTCCCCAGCAGATGTTTCCTGCAAAGGAAAGTTGTTGGCCAGAGCTTGAGGTGGAGGGAGGGGAGAAGGAGGAACCAGAGATGCTGATCTGATGATGAAATCCGAAATCTGAGACTCAAAGAGCTGAGAGCTCCCTTTGCTGTGTTTACTCTCCCACCAACCCGGTCCACCAGTTTCCCAGTGACAGTGGAGTTCTGGGATGGTCAGGAATCCATCAAGGCTTATTTCAGGCCAGGGAGAATGAAGAGGTAGAGAACCTGGAAGAAGAAAGATCTCTACTTTCCAAAGAGTTTTAAAGAATTAGGGTTTTCATGCTGAAGGGGACTTGGGACTCAACTAGTCCAGCCTCCTCATTTTACAGATGAGGACACTGAGGCTCAGGGTGGTCATATGACCCACCCAAAGTCACACAGCATTTTAGTGGGAGGACCGGGATGGGAATTCTGGTCCGACGACTCCTAGGGCAGCGTTCTTTCTTTGGCATATCACATTGACGGATTTCCTAGTTTCAGTTTCTCCAAAGGCTTCTCTTTAAGAACTCTGACCTCCTTAGAGGCAACATGATGCTGTAGAAAGACAGGTAGATGGAAGATGACAAAGCTTGAGCCCAGTTAAATGGAGACACTTGAGGCCAGGAAAGCTCAGGCCTCTGGGATGAGGATAGGAATGAGAGCAGAAAAGCCTAGAAACCTACCACTGGACACAGGTGCCAAGCCGATGCTTATAGAGAGGATTCAAGCTTACTATGGGGATTCAGTGGCCGACACTGAAAGAAAGTCAGGCCTCTCGGGAGATCCGGGCATCATCCCTGCTCTGTGTAGGCCTTGACCCCCTTGAGCCAAGAGGGGCTGGTAAGTAGCTTCAGGTGTGGTAGAGCCTACACCAGTCAAAGAGGAAGCGGGTCTGAGGATGGCCAGTAACTGGCAGTATCAGAAATAGATAGTATAGTATTTCCCCATGCCCCTATCAGGCATTAGGGAAGATAGTCAGCAAATACTAAACCCCCCCCACACACTCTGACCCCTATATAACTTGTATGTATCACCAAATGTGTGCATGTATGAACATGTGTATGCACAGAATCCCCTGATATTCACCCAATAAATTTTATCTCCTAAACTGTAAGGTGCTTAAAGATAGGAATCATATCCTTATACATACAAATCAGTGTATGGGGGGCAAAGAACACTAGAGTCAAAGGACCTTGGTCCAAATTCTGCTCTGCCCCTCGCTCTCTGTATGACCTTGTTCAAGTTGCTTCCCCACTCTGGGCATCAGCTGCCACATCTGGAAAATGAGAGGGTTGGGCTAGATGTTATGTAAAAGTTCCTTTCTACTCTAAACCTATTGATTCTGATTCTGTATGCTTCTGGCTATATATGTGCATCTCCCAGGCTGCTTTGTACACACTAGGAGCTCAATAAACATCTGTTGAATAAATGTTGAGTGGATAATTTCCCTAACACGTTGACAAATATGACCTACACACACAAACAAGTACATAGTCCTTGTCTACTCCTTTACAACCCATCTCAGGGTACCATGTCTTTCCCTGTGCCGTTCTTACCTTAGACAATAGGGCAGGGTTTGGTAACAGCTCCCCACAGTCACAAAAATGCCAGTGGCCTCTCTACTTATGCCTCTTTCCTCCTACCTCAGACCTCAAATCTAGAGGAACCATAAGACTGAAAACAATTCCCTTAGAGTAACCTTTTTTGTGTCATGGACCCCTTTGGTACTCTGATGGATCCTATGGACCCCTTCTTAGAAGAATGTTTTTAATTGCACCAAATAAAATATATAGGATTGCAAAGGAAACCAATTATTTTGAAATAGTTATCAATTTTTTTTCAAAATTCATAGATACCAGGTTAAGAATTCTTGTCTTATAGTATCACCAAGGGATATGGCAAATGGCACTGTTTGTCCCACCCCAGCTGTAATGGGGTGGGAGCAAGTTACACCCAAATAGATAACATCCAGGAGGATGCACCTCCATATATGTCTACCTTTGCCTCCCCCTCCCTACTTATGAAGAGGTGCATTGTAAGCAGGATCCCAAGGCCAGTGGAGGGGGAAGCAACCGCAGGGTAAATATTAACTCTATGATAAACATGGGGAGCTGAGACTGAGTGGTACTTACCCTCTCTGCATTGACAAGAGGAAGGGAAGAGGGGTTGGGAAAGAAGTAAATTTAGATGGATAAACAGAAGCTTCCAACTAAATAGGCTATGGAAAGCCTAGGAGCTGGAGAAATGGCAGTGTGGGGAGAAACAAAAAGGTGATACAGAAATAGGAAAAGAAGAGTCAGAAATAAGAGTAGACAAGGCAGGGAAGTTGGAGGAGTAAGGACACACAGAGTAAAGCAGGATTAGGGGGTGGGTGGGTTGATTAGGGAAGGAGGTAATGGACCTCCCTGTATCAAATCTCAGACAGGATAGACAGTCCTTCTAACTATCCACCCCTTCAAGGATTTCTTGCCCATTGCTATCTTGGTCTTTTTAAGTTAATCTTCCCCTGACCCCATCTGCTTGATTCAATCCTCCTGGCTCCCTCCCCCCTTAACTTTCTCCAGAACCATCCCTTCTTCCATTCAAATCACACTGCGTAGGCAGCAGGCAGCTGCCTACTAACTCAAGTACTTTTAGAGAACTTGAGACTCAGAATAGCAGAAGTTTCCAGGTTTTCGATGGCACTGTTCTCTGGTACCAACCCAATGATCCAAGGCTCCGATGCAGTCAGAACGTGCAATAAAAATCACCATCAGGAAGAGAAGGGAAGCACACTGACCCAATCCCTTTGGGGGAGAAAGGACGGTACCAATGCTGCCTCCAGCCATATGTCCACCACAAAGAATCCATCCATATTCATGGAGTACGCCATTCTGTACTGCCCCCTGAAGAAGGGAGCGATTGCATGCCTGTGTCCCCTGCTGGGTCTTTTGTAGTCCACTGGGACAGGGAAAATGGAAGATACCTTTCCTTTAAAACCTTCCTTTCGGTCATTCTGAATTCACCTTCCTGTTTATTTTCCTCCCCCATCTTTTATTTGTCTTTGCTTCCTCTATCCCTTCTGGCCGCTTTTCTACTGCCTTAAGATGAGGTCTCAATGAGTAACAGTCCTACCTGTCTGTATGGGAGTCTGGGGGAGGGGGAGTAGAGCAGAGGATGCTGTATGACATAAGCACATACAGTTCTTCCAGACAGAGGAACTATGACTGGCGCAGGCTTCATTCCAAGACGTTTAACTTACAGGAAAGAAAGCATCTATTCCCCTCAACCTCTCCATGCTTTCTTACCCAGTTTCCCATTTTCCCTCCCCTCCCCAAGTCCTACTAGTTTCCTCCCAAGTCTCTGGTTCTTTGGCATCAGGAAGAATGGTGTAATGCTCTATCTCCCCCAGTAATATGCTTGAAATGCTTTTACTCTGGTTGCAACATATCTGCAGTACATTGTTCATTTCTAGGCGCCGTGTTTTAGGAAGAGCACTGAATAGCTAGGCCATGTTCAAAGAAGATCAACCAGGATGGTGAGAGGACTAGAAACCACATCATATGAGGATCAACTGGTGGCACTGGTGATTTTTTAACCTGAAGAACACACAGCTGGATGGGGGGGGGGGCAGGGGAGACATCATAGCCTGTCTTCAGGTACCTAAAGTACTACCACATGGAAGAGGGTTTAAATTTGTTCTGGTAGGCCCCTGAGCACTGAGTGGAAAACCGTGGTGAGGGCGATTTCAGCTCCATATAAAGAACAACCCCCTAACAAATAAAACCATTTGTAAGTAGGGTTGACAGCCCTAGGATGAAATTGGTTCTCTCACTGGATGTCTTCAGGTAGACACTCATTTTCCCTTGACGGGGGTGTAGCAGAGGGGATTCCTGCTCCGGTATTTGAAGGCCTCTGAAATCCCTTCCAACTTCTGAGACTCTAAGGCCAGTGGGGAGAGCTAGGAGAGAGCAGTGCTTTCCTGGTGCTCAGATGCCTGGACTGGGCTCCTTACCATCGCTAAGGGGACTTGGAGGTGCCTTTCTTGGAAGATCATCGTCCTGAGCAATGACAACTCACTTGTCCTAACAGGTCTGGCTCCTAACAGGTCTTTCTTTGGCTCTGCATTTATGGCAGCCTGAGCCTTAGTCGTTTGGGAAGATGCTGCTCTGAGTGCTGGCACCCTACCCCTCAAAGGCAACTGTACTGGAAATGGCACCTTGGCAGTGTCTCCCCCACTTTCAGGAAGAATTCTGAAAAAGGGAAGTTAGCTGACGAATCTAAGAAAGGAAAGGCAAGAGAAAAAGGAGAGGCAAAAAGGAATCATTCTAGAAAGACGGGCATCACAGATGCAGCATTTAAGTGGAGAAGGGGAGATGGAACAAGCATTTAAGTACCTACTGTGTGCCGGGCACTAGGCTAAGTGCTTTACAAATATTATTTCATTTGATCCTCATAACAATCCTGGGAGGTAGGTGCTATTTTTATCCCTATTTTCCAATTGAGGAAACCAAGGCAGATGAAGATGAAGTGACTTGCCTAGGGTCACACAGCTAGTATCTGAGGTTGGATTTGAACTCAGGACCTCCTGACTCCAGGCCCAGCACTCTATACACCGTGCCACCTAGTTGCCCCTTGATTGGGAGGATCAAACAGGCTCAGAGGGGAATATCAAGAAAACCAGTTCAAAGCAGCAGGGCCAGGGCAAGGGTCTGCTAATGGAATCACATGAAGACTGCTTTAAAAGAGTTGGCATGCCTTTCTGATGTTCTCTGATATGGGCTCAGGCATCTATGACAGCATGCACATCAGTGGGTATCTGGGCAGAGGCTGAAGCCTGTGTGTGTGGTACGATGCCAGTATATAGGGAAGTGTGTGCACAGGATGAGCACAGATCTATGTAGGCACATGGCTGGGATTATTCAGGCATTCAGGTTTGCTTGGAGAAGTACGTGTAGGTCTCTGCCACACAGATGAAGACACTGTCTTCCCCAGGGTTGGATCTAACCACAATGTAAGGTTAGCATGGGAGAATACATCGTCTTACAGCACGGGCAGTGTTTAACTTCCACTATATATCCCCATTTGAGGCTAAGGCCAGAATAGGGTCATCTGGCAGGGCCCTCCAAAAGAAGCCAGTCTCAGAGGGGCAGAGGCAGCCCACCCAGCCCAATTCCCAGAACTGCTTTCAGCTGGCCCCTCGAGGGCACTAGGAACTACAAGAAAGACACAGAAGGCAGCCGGTGCTTACTCTCCGGATGTGCTGTCTCTCATGCTGAAAAACACATGGAGAAAAAACAGAAAGATGAGAGAGAAAGAATATCAAACATTGAGAACCATAGAGACTGAGCAGCATGCAGCAGAACAGGGTTCTCTCCCTGAGGGGCCCAGGCCTGGCTGGCTTTCCTTATCACTTTCCCATAAGACTCATCTGGCTCCTTGTCTCTACCTCCTACTTCTCCTCCTCAGGCGCAGAGGCCCTTGTCCTTGTGCTATTTCTCCCATCTGTCTCCTTCAACCATAGTCATTTGGCTTTGTCCTCTCTCCCTTACCTGACCAATATCCCTCCTCAACCCTATTACCAAGTATGAAGCCCATCTCAATAGGAGGACCAAGAGGAAAACAAGGCTGAGGGCCTGCAGTAGATAAAGGGAAAACATCACAACTGGAGGCCCTGAGCTGGAACCAAGTAGACAAGGAAACTTGAGTGTTTTAGGTTGGGGGGTGGGAGGGTGGGGAGGGACACAGAGGGGACATGCAAGTATATGAGTATTTATGTGTTTGGTGGGCAGGGCAGGAAGAAAGAGGAAGAGGAGAGAAGACTAATTATGGTAAGCCCCAAATTCTGTCGTGTCTGGGTCCCTGAAGGAATATATAGTGTAAAATTACACAGCAGGGAATTTTGAGATGTAAGCAACAATTTAAGGTACCTTTGAAAAATGTTCACAGTGAGTTAATGATTTGTGGTGGGTAGATGGTCAAGAATTAATTCATTTGGCTTCCCAGAGTAGGCTACCACTGTGGGTAGAAGACAGAAACCAGCTTGTTTGGAAAGACTGATCTTCGATCAGGATTGAATAGGAGATGAAGCTTTTCAGTGTCTAGCTGCAGATGGAATCTATCTGGCACCTCAAATCAAACCTCTGGCTGTCCCCACTCAGTAGGTTATCTTCTAATATGTCTTCCCATCATCAGAACTTCAGGGGCTTTCTAGGACCCAAAACAGGAATGTCTGAGAAAGTGTCTCCTGAAATTTGGGTCCCTGGTTGGAGAATCCGGCCTCTCGCATCTTTCTAGTCAGGGGACACGATCTGTCTCTAGGACCCCCATCTCTGTATTATTTGCTGATAGCAATTTAGGCCTATTCATGCTTGGAAACTGAGGTAAAAGGACAAGGTAGGGAAGTGAAAGGGAAAGGGAGAAGAGGGAAAGAGCCCTAGAAAAGAAGACTTCAAGGGAAGGAGGGAAGGAGAAAAAGCAAGCAGGGCAGAGAAGAGGAAAAAGGAGAAGAAAAAGGAGGGAAAAGAAAGAATAGGAAGAAAAGTGGGACGATAAAAGTGAGGGAAAAAATCAGAAAAGTCTATAAGGCAAAGAAAAGAGAGAGAGGGTGAGGCCAGAGATCAAAGGAATGAAACAGGTGGGTCTGTCAAATTCTGATAAGAAAACTATCTTACTCATCTAGTTAGTTATTCATTGTATCAGCTTTTTTTCCTCCTTTCTTTCTAGGGGGTAGAGCACACAGCTCCCATGGATTCAGGGTGGGTAAGGGTCAGATGTCAGAGAAATGTGTGGCATCCCAAAAGGAAGCTTGGATCAGTCAGACTCCTTGCCTTGGGTGTTTAGTTCTTAGGAAGGCAGGCTGCCCACCCAACCCCCATTTCTATCTCTAAACAAAAGGGGCTTTTTTTTCTCTCTTTGTTTAGTGACCTTGTCCTGAATAAGCGGACAAGGGAAGTAGAGTTCAGATCCCAAGGTCAATGTACTGGCTTCAGGAATAGAGTAGGGGGTAGGGATGGGGTGGGGGTGGGGGGAATACCCTGGAACATAGCAGTTTATTGTCTCTCCCCTATCCCAGCCCAAACTAAAGGAGGAAAAGAGATCCCATCTGCTTCATGGCCTGCCTTCTAGGGATTCACTGTGATACTGAGGGCCATGAACCCCTAAACTCAATTCAGTATGGGCTGGACACATAGTGCCACGGAAGAACAACCTTTAAGATCTCATGAGAATTGATTTGTGCTTGCTGTTAGAACATCATTGTACATAAACATGGATATACAAAGCCTGTATTGATTTTGGACCAAGTCCCTACACCTGTATCTAGGCTCTAGTTTCTGTTTCTCTCTCTCTGTCTCTCTCTCTGTCTCTCTCTCTCTCTGTCTCTCTCTGTCTCTCTCTGTCTCTCTCTCTCTCTCTGTCTCTCTCGCCTAGGGTTCAGTACATCTCTTAGTTCCCTCACCAAAGGGGAATCTCTGCTCTAATACTCATTCCCCTCTTTCCTCTCTCTCCCCCTGCCCCCCATCTCTTGAAGATGGTCAAAGAACTGCAAAAGCTGAGGGGACAGGAAATAGGAGATGTCCTTCTCCTTCTCCGGAAACAGCTTCCGGCTCCAGGTTTTTGGGAAGAGAGATGAGGTGATTGCGGAGAGGGCTGAGGAGATGATAAAAGTGAGGTTAGGGATTAAGAGGCATAATAAGGTACAAAAGGAGGTCAAGCCAGTCACTTAGACTCCTGTCTCCTAATGTAAATCGTCACTGAGTACAGCAAAGCAGGAAGCTCAGTTGGGTAACTTGCCAACGGCACTCCAGAAGAAGGTTTCAAATCTTGGGGTTCATTTCAACATGACCAAAGGGTTGTCACCTCTCTCAGGACCATCTGTTCCCCAGATATAGATCAGGGAGTGAGGAGAAGTGTTCAAGGATGGCTTCATTTGTTTTTCTCCCCCAAACCTAGGCAATTACAAATGAGTTCCTAGAAGGTGGAAACTCTTCCATTTGGCCACATTTATCACCCACCTTTCTCCGCCCTACCCTGGTCCCTGCCACTCTCTCTGTGCCTTACCTACCCTTAAAATATGAATTTATTTTTTTCCCCCAGCATAGGAAACAGACTTGGCTCTTGAGTCAGAAAGAGCCCTGTTGAGGAAGACTAGGTTCAAGTTCTTTGACATCCTGGTTAAGTGATCCAGGAGAAGTCACCACCTCTCAGAGGCCCAGGCAACTCACTAAGAACATGAATTGCAGAGAATATGCTGACCTGCATTTGTAGAAAAAGTGACTCACTAGGAGCTTCCAAGGTCACTGAAATCACAGATCTGGTTATTAACACATGTATTTAGTTATCTACTTCTCTTTTCTTCCTTGTTGATTCAAAAATCTTCTTTTCCCTCTAGTTTCTTAGTTTCATTAATTTTCTTTTACTATTCATTTTCTTTTTTCCTAAGAAGTTTGGCTTTGCTTTGTTTTTTTTCATTATTTCTCTTCCCTGACAGTTTAGTCTGAATTTTATTGTCTGAATCATGGGCTATACACCTTTACTTATTTGTTCTTGATTTTCTTATGTGTCCTTCATGTACTTAAAGCTTCTGAAGTACAGGTTTAGTCTTCCCCTGCTAACCAACTTTCATGTTATTGCCTCTGTAAACCCAGTCCCATTTGCCTTTTTTAATTCAGTATCTTATTCTTTGAAATATCAATTTGTGAGGCAAACAGTGCCACATGGTAGAAATTACCCTATACCCTCATGTGGCCCAGCCCCATCCCCCCAGGCTTACCATGACCACTCATCTTCCCGAGAACCTTCTCTGCTCCCAATTCCAGACCCCTATGCCTGCTCTCTGTTATACAGCACTAAACTATGCCTTCGTCCAGAAAACCATTTTGTCCACTAAATTACCCGTTTCTCTAGCAATGACCATCGAGTCCTAGACAAAGGGCAAAGTGCTATCTTCTTGGGAATAGAGCAGAGCCAAACAGCTCAGTTTGACATCCCTAAATAACCCTATACCAAATATATCCTGGATTGGGGCAGTGATATTTGTGTGGCAGAGTTTCTGAAAGAGGGGATAGGCAAGGAGAGAAACCCCACTTCCTTGACCCCCCCCTGCCTGTGGTCCTAGGATGAAGGCCAAGCTGATCTCCAGACCATCTCATCCCCTTACCTCCCCTCACCCAGCCACCCACCTTACACATACCCAGAGTGAAGAGAAACACGAGTACTTACGTTATACCAACTCTGGCTTTTCTGAAAGGACAAAATAAAAGAGAAGGTAAAATTAGTCTGGGTAGAGATGGTAAGGTTGGCCAGAGCATCAATGGCTCAAGGCAGTGGGGGTGGGGAGGTGCCAGGGCAATTACATGAACAGCAGAGGAAGGTGGGGTAGGCAGGAGTCCAAAAGCAGTTTAATATCCATTCTATGGGCAAAGGGAGGTCCTCCTTTTTTCAAGGTGAGGGAGTAAAGGGCCCCTGAAAAGAGCCACACCCCACCCCAGAGCAATGCATGCTGGAATCCCCAGTGAAGCTGGGGAGGCAGCCGGACAACAGCCCCAGCAATAGCTAGAACACAGACAGGCTTCCCCATCAGAAACCCCAGGGTCTTCTGATAGAGGACAGGGATGCTCTCTGTGGGCATCAGGGACCTTGCCCTAAAGCTGTCCAAGCTGGAGCAAAGTACAGAGAGAAACTCCACCCACCCTGTGCTCCAAGGCAGCCCCTCTCTAGGGTGGGTGGGATGGGAGGGCAGTCCTGTGGGTAGGACTGCTGCATGCAGGCTCCCACATTCAAATCTTGATCTGAGAGAAAGGAGGAAAGCTCCGGACCTAACTTATTTCCTAGGGAATTTGTAAAACAAAACAAAGACTTGTCCTCTGGTGTCCTTTCTGTCAGCCCTGGGCAAAGGGAGCTTGTCTACTTGGGAGTGCTAAGGCCCTACCACAAAAAAGTAGAGGAACTTGGTCTAGGATCCACAATTAAGAGCCTTCTGAGTGGACTGAAAATATCTTCTCTCAAGAGTCCTGGAGAAAGCTTTGCTCTCTCCATTTCTTGTGGGTCTGCAACCTTATCTCCATTCCTAGAGAAAGAGCCTGGATGACTTTTTCCACTTGAACTAGCTTTGCTGCAGGAATCTGTGTTTCAGAATCGGAGAATTTCCCTTGATGAAAGATGGAAGAAGGAAGCCCCAGCTAGCTAGTTATCCCCCTCGGATTCTCTCGGAATTCTTGGAATCTGAGAATACCAGCCAGTTTCAGGAAGCTCATCTTCTATATAATATGCTTCCATACTCATGTGTGCTTTGTGTACAAAGGGGTGAAAGAGGATGAGGTCTATGAGTGGGTATATATAATGAGGGCTACAGCTGCCATCCAGTGACCCTAAGATTTCTCACCCCTCTTGCCCAATTCAAGCATTTAAAAAATCAGAAAAATCAGGACCATCTCCTTCTTCCCTGGTTAAGGGGAATTACAAGAAAGAGACTGGAACATAGTAAGTCCAGTATGACCCATCTCCTAGGTATCTTGTACTATTCAAGCAAGACTGGACAACATGGAGCTGGAAGGAGCCCTGGTCTCACAGTTAGCAGACCTGGCACAAGTCCTGACCTACCTCTCTCTGCTTCACTGCAGCACCCCTCCTCTTCCAATCCACACTCACCGGGTGACCCTGGGCAAGTCCCTGACCTCTGTTAGCATCAGAATCCTTGCATTGCTTATATTTTTAATGATATTACACTATAGGGAGAGGAAGTGGATAGGTGGTTTCATTGGGAAAGGGAACTCCCAGAAAAGAGACTCTATTTACCAATGGAGACTGGTGCCTTCTTTGCAATTTATAGTCTTAGAGAGTTACACAGAACAATGTGAGTGATTTGCTTAGGGTCACACAGCCAGTATGTGTCAGAGGTGGAGACTTGAACTCAGGTCTTCCTGGATCCAAAACCAGTTCTCTATTGCATGCTGCCTTTCTAATGCACTACATAAATGTGAGTGATTGACATATGGCACCATGTATGAAAAGTGCTTTGTGGCCATCAAGTAACATAAATATAAGCTCATGTTAATATTATCCTATACTCTTCATCCTGTCTAAGGCCATACTATCAGGCAGCTAGGCAGGCTGACTCTTCAATTCCCCAGACAAAGATTTTCATGAATCTATACGATGTCTCCTAACTTCATACTTTCATCCCAACAGTCTCTTCTCTAATTCTGGGTTTTTAATTAACTGGGCAAAATCCAGCCAATCTTGAAAACTAATTTTCTCTTCTTGAAGAGAGTTGACACCACTTGGGATTATGGGATTAGAAACAATGTCCCTGTAGCATGGCCAAGGTTAATTCTCTCTTCCTCTCTCCTTCCCTTTCTGTCTGTTTCTCTCTGTCCCTCACTATCTTTCTGTCTCTCAATCTCTGTCACTGTCTGTCTCTGTTACTCTCTGTGTCTGTCTGTCTGTCTGTCTCTCTCTCTCTCCTCCTGCTTTCATCAGTATGAAGCTCTGATTCCACCCAGCCTTTGCCAAGCTCCAGGAGACCCAGGACCCTGCCATCTACATTGATTCTCCTGTCTCTGTTTCCTACTTCATCGAATCTTGTCTTAGCATGGGTCCAGCCTACAAGAGGTTGCAGACATTATCGGCTCCATCACCTGGTTACCGAGAGCGAAAAGAGGGATATCTAGCAGCAAGTGAATGGGCTATTCTGCTTTAACCCACCCCAGATAATGCTCCTTTCCAAGTCCTCCTTTACCACAAGAGGTAAGGACCAGAAGGCAGAGGAGGACTAAGGGAGGTGGGACATGAGGGATGGATTCTGTAAATGACTTGGGGAGGGGCAGGGATGAGATCTGGGAAGCTTTGAAATTAGGCTACAGGGGAGGGAAGATCAGTAGAACTGCTTTAATGGCAGACCTACAGGAGAAGGGTACAGGGAACAGTATGGCAAGGGGGAGAGAATACCCTCTCACCCTCTTTAGCAGAAGCAAGGGAACAGCTAAAGGAACCAAAGACGGATAGAAAAAGGATGAGAAATTATCTTGGCATTGACTGCTGCCCTGAGAGCTGGAGAGATCTATCAAATACTAGGGGAATGGGGTGGGCAGAGTGAGCGAAGAGAAGAGGAAGGAAAAGACTAGAGGATAACACTGGTAGCTGGACAGTCAGTGGGGGATGAGATAAAATGACTCCTTACTTTGATCAGGTTAAGTCTGTCATACTGGAAAGAAAATCAGAAAAATTAGAACTGAAGCGGGGAGAGAGGAGAAACATAAAACAAAGGAGAAGGGGGAATCAGTGCCACAGAGGCCAAAGAAGAGAGTCACAGACTGGGCAAACATAGTAAGCACAGGAGGACAGGCCATGATCAATGGGGTCTGGTCACTGAATTGGGGCCTTGCAACTTTTAAAGGGCAGCTCTGCTGAGAAGGACCCAGCACTGACTTAGGGACTAACCATCTCTATTGGGAAATGTGAGCTGGAATCCAGTTTTATGGCTCCCTCTGGTGGTTGAAAATCATTACTACAGAACTGAAGGCTGGAGCATCTTCAGCCACCTGAGATGCTCTAGGAACATACTCATTGATTCAGGAGGGAAAGTTAACATACTCTAGCAGCACCTATGCAGAGCTACATCTAAGCCAGGGTCAAGACCCACTACAACTGTTCATCAAGCCAAAGTTGGGTGTTGCCTGGAAGAAGTAGAACTGTCTGTCTAGCTCATTTAGGTAATAAGGAAGTAATAAGGTAAGGTATAGAGTCGCGGGACCTGTGGTAGAATTCTACCTTTGTCTCTATGGTGAGTCACTCTCTCGGACTCTCTGTAATGACAAGGTTAGACTAGGTGATTTCTAAGGTCCTATCCTGTGATGGGATAATGGTGAGACGTCCTTGAGGGATGCTAGATGGGGGGGGGTAAGGGCATGAGGTGTAAACTGAGGGCCTGGATATTTTGTATCCTGCTTTGAATTCACTCTGGTCACTTCCAGATATTGACTGGCTTATTACTTCTGCATGGCAGGAGATAGGAGAGAGGAAGTAGGGTATTCTCACTGGTGATTCCTCCTACCCCATTTCTGTTGCCTCCTCCTCACCTTATGTTATTTGGGCAAAACACTCACATGGATTTTTCTTTTCGTCCTGATGATGTGCTTCCCTCTCCCCTTGTATAGGATGTAAATTCTTCGCTATCTAATCTCATACCACTGTATCCTTCAAATATCGGTCTCAGTTTTGTATTAGGAAGCAATATATCCACCTAGATTGGGCTCTCATTATCCATGGTCACAGCTCACTACCTACAATAGCCTCTTTACCAGTCTCTTGCCTCCAGTCTCACTCTTTCTGATACATCTTCCTTATACATTCCCACTACCTCCAACCTAAAGTCCAACATCTTGACTAAGGTTCTCTAGTCGGATCCTAACCTTCGCAGCTGGATCTCATACAATCTCTTCACATGCTCTACAGACCAACAAAACTAGAAAATATCCTGAACGTACCCTGAAGCTTTTCACCTCTAGGTTTTTGCTCATACAATTACCTACAAAAGGAATGCCCTTCCTTTACAGTCTTCACTGGTTAAGTCCTTTATGGTCTGGCTCAAATATCATCTCTTCCTTTATGCCTTCTATGATTTTCCCTAGTTACATGGTCACTGAACCTTCAGAGAACTTTATTTGGACCCCTTTTGTGCACTTATCATGATTTATTTTGTACCGTGACTGTGTGTATGTCTTATCTCTCCTACCAGACTAAAAGCTCCATGAGGCTAGGAACTATATTACTATCTTTGAATCTCCATCAATATAGTTAGTACAAAGTAGATACTTTTACTTCTAGATAGTTCATTGTCTAAATGAATTGGCTGATTCAAAGGTTTCACATCCCCACCCCCACCCCCAACCCCCCACCCCTCCCATCATTCTGTCTATCAAAGTTTTACCTATTTTTTTCAGGCCCAGGTCAGGTACTACCTTCTCCACAAAGCCTTTCCACCTAGACCCCATTATGTTTGTACCACTCATGTGAGATTTATCATACAGTGACTTCACTGTAGTTTTTTGGTTACATATTCTATCTCCCTTACCAATGCAGAGGCTTCTTGACAGCAAGAAAATCACAGGGTCCAACACAATCAAGCATCTTAGCATCATTATCAACCATCATACACTGAGCACCTTCCTTGTAGAGGAAGGATACACTAAACTTCTGCTAGGATTGGAGGCCAAGGGGTTTTCTGAACAGAGTCTCAAGAAAAGAGGGAAAAAAAAATAATAAAATAAAGTAAATAAAAAATAAAATACAAAAATAACCTCATTTTAAGCAAGTATCGACCATGAGGAGCTCCACGTTTTCTGAAGCTGACCTCTCCTCACTTTGGGCAGGTTGCTAGGGGCTATCATATTCTTTGGGCTTGGAAAGGCTTTTTGAGGTGACCTCAGCCAGCTTTCTAACTTCAGGCATGACTACTCCACTAAAATTATAAAATGTGCCACTTTGCCTCAATATCTTGGAGGAAAGAGATTCTGCCACTTCCATAGAGTAGAAAGAGCACTGGATTTGTGGTTCAAGCCCTGATTCTGCCACTCAATTAATACCTGTGTGATCTTGGGCAAGTCACTTAATCTCTATGGGCCTCAGGTTTTTCATCTGTAATATGAAGGGCTTAGATAAAAGCCTGGGGAAACATTTAAATCTGAAAAACAAAGAGTTATATGAGACTTCTGAAGTCCTTTTCAGCTCTAAATCTCTGGAGCCTATGATCCAGTACCAGTATCTCATAATTCTCCAACTTAAGTCTTCCCTGTTGTAGCTTAAGCCCCATTTTTTCAAATTTTCTTCCACTGAGGGGGAGAACAAGTAATCATCATCTTCTCCCAAATAACCTTTCAAATAGAGGAGGACTGTTAACAAATCAATCCTTGGCCTTCTCTTCTTTAGATTGATCTAAGGAATCTCTTCTCACTCCTGTCATGCCTCGTACTTATCCCTGGACTTCCTTCCAAGCTCCCCACATCCTTCTGAAGTTATAAAGTCACTAGACAGCACTCTACATATCCACATTGGCTCTGACCAGAACTACTTTCAGCTCACCAACCTCAGGGCACTGATGCCGTGCCCTACCAGTGGGTGCATTCCATTTCCCGATCGAGATCCAAGAGCCTAAGACTACCCACATTCCATAGGACTGTGGGAGAGGGGGATAGGGGATGTTGATAAGGGATGCTTAAGCTGAGCTGCTCTGAAAGACTTGGTAAGAGGGAGAGGGGATGTTCAGGTGGGTCTCTTGAGGTCACTGGTATGTAATATACAAGATAGGGGACCTTGAGAACACTCCATGAATTCATAAATATTATCTTTCCCCCAACCCCTAACCCCAGCCAAGCCACCAAGGTACAGTAGCTTAAGACCCATAGGTGAGTCTGATAGGATTCCCTAGTTAGGGATTCCCTAGTTAGGAATGTACCCTCCATTCCCTGAATAAATGAAGCTGCCACTGGTAGGATTCTGAACAATAGTCAGCACCAGATAAGGAGGGAATTGAGAGTAAGGCAGAGTTAGCATGAGGCTGTGTCTTGGAAGCAGGGAGTGAATCATCGGGTACAGTAATCCCAGGTGTGATGAGTGGGCCTGTTCTCAGATCTCCGGTACAACACAAATGGCTCCTCAGTGACTTCAAGCCAACCTGACAGGACAAAAATGGAACCTGCCCCTCTGGGAAAAGGACCAAGCAAGACAGTTTCAGGGTTGGTTTGCTGAGCACTACAAATAGTTCTACTGCAGAGGGAAGAGAGAGAAAGACAGACAGAGAGATGGTGTCTTACTTTTGAGAGGCGCTTGTGAGACTAAGACCGATCATGCAAGGGAAGGGGTGAAGGGATGGAGAGGAAGGGGAAGAAGAACAAGAAATCAAGAGACAAAGTCAGGTGGGAAGAGAGCTCCCCCACACCCTACTCCCAAAGGTTCCCACCCCCTTCCCAGTGCCCGAGGGTCCAGGGATGAAGGGTAGTAAGACCCATGGAGACAGATAACCCATCCAGGGAACTGCTATTCTTTATTGGGCTTTCTTTCCTGACATGCAACTAGACAGAAAATGTCTCTGACTCTCCACCCCTTCCCCACCCCACCCCACCCCACCCACCCCCAGGGCTCCATAATATCGGCACTAAAGGACTGTAGATATAATGCACTATCCCTTAAAATAGGTTTGGAGGAAATCTTCCAGATCCCAGTGACTGATCACCATTCTCACAGTCTGGGGACGTAAGGTGCACCAACTGTCCTCTTAGTCGCTCATCGGCTAGGTCACTGAGCTCCCCCTGCCCTGTTCTAACTGGGGCCTTGGACCCTGGGAACCCAGAGCCCCCAGGATGCAGGGGCTGGGTGGAGGTGAGGGAGGTAACCTACTGTAATGGAGGAAAGGGAATGATACAGCATCCTAGAGTCAGGCCCATTCCCCGTGGAACCCCTTTCTGTGAGAATGAACACTGAACTGACTGGTAACAAGGGGATGGCAGAGGTTGAGGGCCGAGTTGACTGTTAACAGGGGAATGACAGGTCCAGGAAAGAAAGAACAAAGAAAATACATAAAGAAGGGCCTTCCTGACTCCCTCTGGCAACTGGGGCCCCTGAACAAGAAGCATCCCTCTAGCTCACATCCTGAAATGAGACCTGAGTGAGGTGAGGGACAGAAGGAACTCTAGAAGAGTTCCTAATGATTCCTGGACACCTGTCCCACCCTTTAGAGTCTCCCATGCATCTCCCTGTTGTGGGGAGGAAAGGACTCCAAGTCTAGCTCCTAATTAGGCTGATTCCCACTTAAACTGGGGGGAAAGTGGTTTGTGGGCATCATTTATTCACTCCTGGTGTGTTTAGTCATTAATGTGTTTACCTGCAACCTTCCTTCCCTGCCATCCTCCCACCCATCAATTAGGGTCTCAGGGAGCTGGGGCTAACCAGACCAGAGGACACGCCCCACCCACCCTCTTCCCTGCAGCTGGCTGGGGGCATGGGTACCTCCATCTCACCTTGGAATTCTTGCTGCCACTCCGTCCTGACTGAGAAGAACAGCTGCGCTGTACCCCCTGCTCCGGCGTAGATGGGGACTTGTCGGAGGAGTGGTCCGAGCCCTTCTCCACCATGGTGTCTCCCTCCGGGTTCTGTGGGGTGGGTGAGCGGGACCGCTTGCGGAGGATGGGGGAGCAGGCAGGCGTGCTGCGGTTGGAGTTACTGGCAGTGCTGCAAGGGCAGACAGAGAGAGAGAGAGAGGAAGGGGGAGACAAAGCAGAGGGAGGTTAGTGAGGAACAGCAGAAGAGATGCTGAGGTGAGCCAGCTCGGCGAACCGGTAGAGCTGGGTCCAGGGGCACTGGGAAAAAGCATCCCAGCTCAAGCAAGGGACGTAGTACCGCCATCATTCGGCAGAGGGCAGTGGTGTGCTGTCAGGTGCAAATAGAGCAAAAGGAAGAAGGAAGTAGATGAATTCATCAAGTTCCCACTTAGTGGCAGTATCATTATCATCACGACCAGCATCAGTACCACTTTGCATTTAGACAGGGCTTTGTACTTCTCAAAGGTTAAGTACTATCCAAGGTCCCAGAATTCCTCAGCTCACCTGATCTCTAACTACCTGCATCTTGTGGCTTCCTCTTAAATTGTAGTTCTAATTCTCCCACTGCTCAGTGTAGAAATAATCACAGCAAAAACTTTCCCTATCTCCCCAATTATCTAAAGATTCACCGTGCCACTTTCACTGCCTACCTGGAAAAAAATCCACTTGATGTAAAGGCTCATTAATTGATTCTGAGACCTCCCTCCCCTCCTTTCTTTATGGAGTAGAAAAAGACATAGGAAAGATATAGAATAAGGAAGGAGGGGGTGCTTTGTTCAGTTGTGAACTTCTAAAGTGCTTCTAGAGCAAGAAGAAAGTATAAAGAAGTAGTTTTAATAGTAAAAGGAGGAATAGTGGGAGGGAAAAGAGGAGTGGGGAAGGAGGAGAGTAAGAGAAATTGGGTGGAGAAAAAGGGATACAGTTCAATTCAGCAAATTAGGTGGTGCAGTGGATGGAGTGCCAGGTCTGGACTTCCTGAGTTCAAATCTGGCCTCAGACACTAGATGTATGACTCTAGGTAAGTTGCTTAATCCCTGTTTGCCTCAGTTTCCTCATGTGTAAAGTGAGGGGAGAAGGAAACAGCAAACCACTCCAGTATCTTTGCCAAGAAGACCCCAAATGGGGTCAAGAAGAGTCAAATGCTGAAATCATTGAACAAGTCTGTGCTTAAGTAAGCACCATGTACTTAATTAGGATTTTCCAAAGTTTAAATGAGACAGTTTCCAGTGCTCATAAAGCTTCTTATCCAGTAGGGTGATAGGACAGCTTTAGGAGGCTTGTTACAAGATAAATGCATTAAAGAACGAAACTAAAGACTCATATTTGCATTGGGAAATGTTCTGGGAGACCTACATCCCGGCCTTCCCCTTAGGGAACAAACCACGGAGTAGAGGAAAGAACATTGAGATTTGCATAAAACAAAACAAAACACAGCAAAACAAGCTAATAACCCAGGTTTTCCTATTCAGTTCATTTGCAAATGGAAATCCTTTTTCCTCAGTAAAAAATCCACGGGGGGGGGGGGGGGGGGTGGCTTCTTAATCCCTATAATGCATCAGCTGGGAGAAGGGGGAGGATCCTGGCCAAGAGACCAGAAGAGAGAAGCTGGGGAAATGCTAAGAGAATAAAATCCACGGGGACAGAAGTAGAGAGCTGAGCTGAAAAGCTGAAGGAGGAAGAAGCAAAGAAAATAAAGGTACAAAAGAAGGAAGGGGAAAGGATGGCAAAAGAGAACTGCAAGGAAGAGAATGATAACACAGTATAATAACAGAAAAGTGTCCTAGATTTGGATTCAGTATGCCTGTGTTCAAATCCCAAACCTGCCATTTACTGTGTGACTGGAGAAAGTACTTAACCTCTCTGGGCCTCAGTTTCCTCAATTTTAAAATGAAGGACAGACTAGATGAGAAGTTCTTAATCCTTTTTTTGTATCACCGAGCCCTTTCGGAAGTCATGGAAAGCTTACGGACCACTTCTCAGATTAATATTTAAAAACTTTTTATAACTGAAGAAAATGCTGTATTTCAAGTAAGGTTAGTGAAAATAATGATGTATTTTTTTTTCCACATCCAAATTCACAGACCTGAAAATTACCCATAGATCTCCAAGGGGTCAAAAAACCCCTACACTAGATGTCTAGGCCCTAATGTAGGAAAATCCCTAGACGTGAAACACCACTGGGTAGCTTACTTCGTGTGAGTTGACTTCCTCTTATACTCACTCCTATTCCTGACCAATTATACCATAACCTTTGGGTGACACACAAATCTGGGATCATTCCCTAAGTGCCAGAGAGATCAAAGTTTGAACCCTGCTTAGGTTAATTCAATATAAATCTTCTTCCATAGCTGGCATCCTGATAAGTTATCTTTCATGTTCACGTCCTTGCTCACAAAGGCAACCATGTTAAGAGACAGTCGCAGTGGCCTAGCCCAAACCTATCACCACTGCTAGATAAATAGCTCCTTTGCAGGTCTTGCTGTAGGTTAGTATAAGAGAGACAGTACATCCAGCACCTTCGGGCAAAGAGAATGATAGAAAGGAAAGAGAAGCGCATCTGTTATAATAGTGTCCCCACGGTCATTTAATCATTTCCTCATTCTGGATCACAGAGTCAGAATAATAGGCCTAGAGAGGCAAATTCCCCTAAGGTGCAGAAAGTAATCAATCAATAAGCATTTATTAAGTGCCTACTATGGACCAAGTACCAAGCGATAAAAAGACAACAAAAATGAAACAACTACATGCGGCCCCACAACATTCCCAGTGAAGCCAGAACCAGATTAAAATGTAACTGGGAGATATTTAACAAATAAACAAATATACAATAAAACATATTTAACATTACATTCTAAAACTGAATCAATATGCAGCCCTTGGGGAACCTTATGTATGGATTAGCAGCCCCCTGTTTCTATTTAAATTTGACACCACTGGTCTAAGGGATCATTTTGGATCAGCCAGAGAACATTTGGTTTTCAGCATCCATTTTCAAAGGGTGTAAATTACTTTTCGGATCAATCAACAAGCATTTGTTAAGGACGTACTACAGGTAAGGCACTACTCCAGGCACTGGGGATGCCAACATTCCGTAGAGGGAGACGACATATACGCATATAAGCACATATCAAACAAATTAAAGGTATTTTAGTAAGGGAGAGGCACTAGCATCTGGGGGAGGGGAAGGATCAAAGAGGTCTTCATGTAGGAGATTGCATCTCACCTGAGCTTTGAAGGAAATTAGAAATTCCAAAGGATGAGGGTGAGGAGGAGAGTATATTCTAGGAAAAGAGAATAGCCTGTGGAAAGGTCCAGAGACTGGAGATGGAGAGTGTCATGTGTGAGTAACAACCAAAAGGCCAGTTCAGGCAAAGAATTTTTAGAACTAGTGTCTCTGATAAAGGCCTCATTTCTAAAGTATATAGAGAACTGAGTCAAATTTACAAGAATAAAAGTCATTCCCCAATTGATAAATGATCAAAGGATATGAACAGGCAGTTTTCAGAGGAAGAAATTAAAACTATCTATAGTCATATGAGAAAATGCTCTAAATCACTATTGATTAGAGAAATGCAAATCAAAATAACTGAGGCACCACATCACGCCTATCAGATTGGCTAACATGACAAAACAGGAAAAAGATAAATGTTGGAGAAGATGCGGGAAAACTGGAACACTAATTCATTGTTGGTGGAGTTGTGAACTGATCCAACCATTCTGGAGAGCAATTTGGAACTATGCCCAAAGGGCTGTAAAAATGTACCTACCCTTTGACCTAGCAATACCATTTCTAGGGCTGTATCCCAAAGAGATCATACAAATGGGAAAAGGATCCACATGTACAAAAATATTTATAGCAGCTCTTTTTGTGGTGGCCAAGAACTGGAAATTGAGGGGATGCCCATCAATTGGGGAATGACTGAACAAGTTGCGGTGTATGAATGTAACGGAATAATATTGTGCTATAAGAAATGATGAACAGGTGGACTTCAGAAAAACCTGGAAAGACTTATATGAACTGATGCTGAGTTAGGGGAGCAGAACCAGGAGAACACAGTTTGCGATGACTGATTTTGATAGACTTAGCTCTTCTCAGCAATGCAAGGACTTAAGCAATTCCAAAAGACTCATGATGGAAAATGCCATCCATCTCCAGAAAAAGAAATATGGAGTTTGAATGCAGATTGAAGCAGACTACTTTCTTTTTTTATTTTGTTTCACGTTTTTCTTTCTCGTGGTTACTCCCATTCATTCTAATTCTTCTATATAACATGACTAATGTGAAAATGTTTAATAGGAATATATATGTAGAGTCTATATTGGATTTCATGCCCTCTTGGGGAGGGGGAGGGCAGGAAGGGGGAGAAAATTTAAAACTTATGGAAGTGAATGTTGGAAACTAAAAATAAATAAATTAACTTAAAAAGTCCAGTACAGCTACACAAAAAAGTGTGTGAAGGGAAGTGATGTCTAAGTCTGGAAAAGTAGGTTGGAACCAGGTTTGTGAGGACTGTTAAAAGTCAGAGAAGTTTGTATTTGACCCTAGAGTTAATAAGAAGTTAATATTAAATTAGTTAACAGGAATTAATTAATTCCTAATTAGAGTTAATAGGAACCCATAGGAGCTTATTGATCAGGGGGATGATCCATGTTTAGGAATATCACTTTGGCAGCTATGTGGGGGGCAGACTGGAGGAGGGGAGAGAACTGAGATAAGGAGACTGAGTACAGAAGGCTACTGCAACAGCCCAGGTGAGAGGTGACAAGGACTAAGGTGGTGGCTGTGTAAGTGGAAGGAGAGGAACAAATGATGGAGATGTTTGTGAGGAAAATCAAGAAGACGGGACAACTGATTGGCTATGTGGGTGGGCACTAGAAGATGCCTCCAAGGTTGTGAAACTGCATCATTAGAAGGGCAGCAGTGTTTTCAACAGAAATAAGGATGCTGGGAGAGATGTAGATCTGGGAGGAAAATAATGAGTTCCATATTGGACATGTTTGACAAGCCTACAGGGCATCCAATTTGCAATGTCCAATGGGTGGTACAGGCCTTGAGGGCAGGAGAGAGACAAGGTTGGATACAGATCTGAGAGTCATCTGCATAGAGATGGCAACTGGACCCATGGGAGTTGATGAGGTAATGAGAGAGAGTTATATGGAGAGCAGACACAGAGCAGAGCCTTGGGGTACACTCACTCACAGTTAGGGGGTGAGATAAGAATGACTATACTGTATAGGAGACTAAGGAATGAGGAGAATCAAGACAAAATGGTATCATGAGAAGCCCAGAGAAGAGAGTATCCAGGAGGTCAAGAGCATTAAATGCTACAAGACAGGTCAAGAAGGATGAGGCCTGAGAAAAGGCATATCCTTTCGGGAAAAACTCACAGGATTCTCTTATTTGCTCAGCTTGTTCCCTCTCTAATCCAGATAGGTGGCACAGTGGATGGAGCACTGGGCCTAAAGTCAGGAAGACTTGAGTTCAAATCCAGCCTCAGATACTTACTGGCTCTGTGACCCTGGGCAAGTTACTTACCCTCTGTCTGCATCAGTTTCCTCAGTTATAAAATAGGGACATAATAGTTCCTATCTCCCAGAACTCTTGTGAGGATCAAATGAGATATATTTGTAAAGCTCTTAGCATACAAAACATTTTTTCTTCCTTCCTTTCGTTCTTTCTTCCTTCCTTCCTTCCTTTCCTCCCCCTGCATTCTCCCTTTCTTCCTTCTCTCCTTCCTTCCTTCCTTCCTTCCTTCCTTCTTTTCTTCCTTCCTTCCTATACAACACGACCAGATTACTTCAAGGATTTCACTACTGCAATTGCTCCCATCACTAATGCAGATTTCAATACTTCTGGTAATGAGCCTTTGTGCACTTAGCTACTTGGCAGGTCTTCATAAAAAGAATTAGTCTCCAAGCCTATATTCAGAGCATTTTCAGCTTAGGAGCACCTGCCAAACACTTTGTTCAATTGACAAAATCTTTGAGATTCCAGGTTCACCTGCAAACCACAATTAGACTTCAGAAAAGAGGACTTTTCATGCAGAACCATCAAATTAACTTCCTAAAACAGTGATTATATCATGCTGATGGGAGATGGGATCTGGACCCCTAAAAAGAAAAGACCCTCAGTCCTTGAATTTTCTCATACATTTCAGTAACCCAGATCACTGGTGCCTCAGCCCAAGGCATCTGGCCCACCCCAGCCTACCCTGATTACTTAATTAGCTTACTTGACAAGCCTTAATCTCATCTAGAACCAACAATAGCTCCTTATTTCCTACTAACTCAAATCTAGAACCCTCTGGATTTCAGGGTCTCCCACAGACTAGACCCAAACTACTTATGGAAATTTTTGATATATCTCCAACATGTACTCTCTGCTCCAAATAGGAGTCTATTCACTGGAGTGAGGACATGTCATGTCTATTCCTACCCCTTTGCTTTTGTTTATACTGATGTCACTGCTTAGAATATCCTCCCCCATCACTTCTCTTAATCTAAATTCTACTTATCTTTCAAAGTCTAGTTATAGTTCCACTTCCTCCATGATGCCCACAATGATCTCTCCCTTTGCCCAACTACTGTTGTACTTACACACAATTTAACCCATTAATTACTCTCTATTTCATGTGTATGAATCCTTGATGGTAGGGACCATGGATAGGACTAGTCCAAACCCTTCCTTTTCCAGGTGAAGCTGAGAGATGGAGACAGAAACAGTCAAATGACAGAGCTAAGACTAGAGAGCCTTAGGACTTTGTGTCTTATCATCCTATCACCTCTCAAGTAAGGTTGATTCTGATGCTTAACAGACACTTGTCCTTTATCTCTGCCCTTCAATAGGTCAATCAATAGGTCAATCAATCAATCACTCAATCAAGAAATACTTATTAAATACCTACTATGTGCCAGGCACTGGAAATAAAACCTTCACTGCCTTCTTGGCTCTGCTTCTGACTTTCTGGATTATACTACCATATCCCTGAGAGATATCCCACACCCCCTTTTCAGTTTCCTGTTTCTGTTTTCTTCCTACATTACAACAGTAAGCACTTTGAGGGCAGGGCCTGTCTTTTTTTTTCTTGTATTTGTATCTCCAGCTTAGCACAGGCCCAGACAAAGTAAATGCATAATAAATAGTTGTGCCTTGTTGATTAAAAAAAAAAGACAAAAGGTAAACAGTCCCTGTCCTTAAGGAAATTATTTTCTATCAAAGGAGTTAACATGTGTATGTGTGTGTGTGTGTGTGTGTGTGTATATGTATATATACATATATATACATATACATATATGCATGTGTATGTATATATGTATATATATTAAGTATGCATATATAACATATTTACATAGAAAATCTAACCAAATTTTTAACATGCAAATATTTAAGACAAAATATAAAATATACAAGGGTTATAAATATAAAATATAGAAGGGATGGGCCAAGTATCCTGTGAAGCACTAGGAATAGAAATACTTAGAAAAAATCCATATTCTCAAAATAGGGGTTTTCTATAAAAGAGGCAGCAAGCGCACATATAAATATTAACAGAACAAATATAGAGAGTAGTTAAGGGAAGATCGGAAAGGGATTGTGAGTGGACCGCTCACTAAACCTCCCTTCTCCAAGGAGGGCCATTTCTTAACAAGGAGCTATCTCCTACTTAATTTCTTCATTTTATTTTTATTTATTTCATTAAATATCTCCCAATTATATGTAAAAACTTTTTAACAATGATTTTTTAAAAATTTTTGAGTTCTAAGTTCTCTCCCTCCTATTCCTTTCCTCTCCTTGAGAAGGCAAGCAACTTTATATTGATTATACATGTGAATTCGTGCAAAACATTTTCATATTAGTCATGTTGCAAAAGAAAACAGAAAAAAATAAAAGAATAAAGGATAAAAAATAAAGTTTAAAAGTATGCTTCAATCTACATTCAGAGTTTAGTTTTCTCTCTGGAGGCAAATAACAAGTTTCATCATGGATCCATTGGATTTGTCTTGGATCACTGTCATAATCAGAGCAAGATAAATCTTTAACAGTTGGTCATCCTTATAATATTGTTACTGCGTACCATGTTCTCCTGGTTCTTCTCACTTCACTTTATACCAGTTCATATAAATTTTCCCAGGTTTTTCAGAAACCATCCTGGTTGTCATTTCTTATAGCACAATAGTATTCCATCACAATAATATACCACAACTTTTTCAGCTATTCCCCAATTATAAGCACCCCCTCCATTTCCAAATCTCTGCTACCACAAAAAGAGCTGCTATAATTATTTTTGTACAAAGAGGTCCTTTTCCCTTTTCTTTGATCTCTATGGGATGCAGACGTAGTAGTAGTATTGCTGGGTCAAAGGACATGCACAGTTTTATAGCCCTTTGGGTATAGCTCAAAATCGTTCTCCAGAATGGTTGGACTAGTTCACAACTCCATCAACAATGCATTAATGTCTCAATTTTTCCACATCCCTTCCAGAATTTGCTATTTTCCTTTTTTGTCATGTTACCAATCTGATAGATGTGCAGTGGTATCTCAGAGCTATTTTAATTTGCATTTTTCTAATCAGTAGTGATCGAGAGTATTTTTTATGTGATTATTGACAGCTTTGATTTCTTTGTTGAAAACTGCCTGTTCATATCCTTTGACCATTTATCAACTGGGGAATAGCTCTTATTTTTTATAGATATGGCTTAGTTCCATATAATTTGAGAAATGAAGCCATTATCAGAGAAACTTGCTATAATTTCTTTCCTGTTTTCCTCCTAATTTTGCCTGCATTAGTTTTGTCTGTGCAAAAGCTTTTAATTTCACGTAATTAAAATTATCAATTTTGCTTCCCATAATCCTCTCCTCTCCATTTTTTGTTTGGTTATATTCTTTCCACTATGTGTGTGTGTGTGTATGCGCGCGCGTGCGCGCGGGTGTGTGTGTGTCTGACAGGTACATTTCTCCATACTTCCCTTATGAGATCACCTTTTACCTCTAAATCATTTGTCCATTTTGACCTTATCTTGGTACATGTGATCTATGCTTAGTTTCTGCCAAACTGCTTTCCAATTTTCCCAGCAATTTTTGTCAGATGGTTAGTTCTTACTCCCAAAAGTAAATGGATCTTTAGGTTTATCAGACACTAGATTACTAAAGGTCACTTACTGCTGTGTATTGTATACCTAATCTATTCCACTGATCCATCACTCTATTTCTTAATCAGTACAAGATTGTTTTGATGACTAACAATTTGTAATATAACTTGAAATCTGGAAGCGCTAGGCCTCTTTCCTTAACAACACTTTTTTTTCATTGATTCCCTTGATATTCTTGACTTATTTCTTCTTCCAGATGAATTTTGTTAGTACTTTTTCTAACTCTATGAAATAATTCTTTGGTAGTTTGATATGGCACTGAATAAGTAAATTAACAGGGAGAACTTTAATTTTTATTATATTGGTTCAGCCTACCCATGAAGGGTATTTCTCCAATTGTATATTTCTCCAATTGTATAGATCTGCCTTTATTTGTGTGAAAAGTATTTTTCAACTGTGTTAAAAACCCTGAGTTTGTCTTGGCAGATATACTCTATAGATATATTGTCTAGAGTTATTTTAAATGGAATTTCTCTTTCTAGTTCTTGCTGCTGGATTTTGCTGGTGGTATATAGAAATACTGATGATTTATGTGGGTTTATTTTATATCCTACAACTCTGTTGAAGTTGCTAATTGTTTCAACTAGCTTTTTAGTTGATTCTCTATGGTTTTCTAAGTATACCATCATATCATCTGCAAAGAGTGATAGTTTTGTTTTCTCATTGCCTATTCTAATTCCTTCAATTTATTTTTCTTGTCTTATTGCTATAGTTAACATTTCTAGTACACTAATGAATAATAGGAATGATAATGGACATCTTTGTTTCCGTCCTAATCTTACTGGGAAGGCTTCAAAAGTTTATACCTATTAGATATAATGCTTGCTCTTGGTTTTAGATAAGTATTACTTATCATTTTAAGAAAGGCTCCTTTGATTGCTAGGCTTTCTAGTGTTTTTAATAGGAACGGGTGTTGTATTTTTCTGCATCTATTGATATAGTTATATGATTTTTGTTGTTTTTGTTATTAATGTGGTCAATTATGCTGATAGTTTTCCTAATACTGAACTAGTCCTACATTGCTGATATAAATCCCACTTGGTCATGGTATATGATCTTTGTGATACATTGCTGTAATCTCCTTGCTAACACTTTACTTAAAATTTTGGCATCAATATTAATTAAGGAAATTGGTCTATAGCTTTCTGTTTTTACTCTCCCTGGTTAAGGTATTGATCTTATTTGTGTCATAGTAGGAATTTGATAGGACTCATTTTTTACCAATTTTTTTTCAAATAGTTTCTATAGTATTGGAATTAATTGTTCCAAAATGTTTGGTAGAATTCACTTGTAAATCTATCTGGTCCTAGGTGTTTTTTTCTTAGGGAGCTCATTGGTGGCTTGCTCAATTTCTTTTTCTAAAATATGATCGATTGTTAGCCTTGCTGGCATATAATCGGGCAAAATAAGTAATAATTGCCTCAATTTCCTCTTAGTAGTACATTCACTTTTTTCATTTTTGACACTGGTGGTCTTCTCCTTCTCCTCCTTCTCCTTCTCCTTCTCCTTCTCCTTCTCCTTCTCCTTCTCCAAATTAACCAATAATTTCTCTATTTTACTGTGGGCTTCCCCCACACACACACACAATGAAACCAGTTCCTAGTTTTATTTATTAATGGGTTTCAATGGGTTTTTTCTTTCAATTTCATTAATTTTATTAATCAATAAATTGATTTTATTAGTCTCTCCTTTTGATTTTATTTTGGTGTTGAATTGAGGATTTCTTAAATTGTCCTTTTTCTAATTACTTTTTTTAAGTTGCATGTCCCAGTTCATTGATCTGTTCTTTTTAGTACTGCTTTGGCTGCATCCCACAAATTTGGGAAAGTTGTCTCACTGTTGTCATTCTTTTTAATGAAATTATTGATTGTTTCTATGATTTGTTCTTTGATGCGCTCCATTCTTTAGGATTAGATTATTTAGTTTCCAATTAATTTTAATCTATGCTTCCAAGGTCCTTTATTATATGATCTGAAAAAGGTGCATTTAACCTTTCTGCTTTTCTACATTTGCTTGTGAGGTTTTTATGCCCTAATACATGGTTACTTTTTGTGACGGTGCCATGTATAGCTAACAAAAAAGTATGCTCCTTTCTATTCTCATTCAGTTTTCTCCAGGTCTATCATATATAATTTTTCTAAGATTCTATTCATTTCCCCTCTTTATTATTTATCTTATGGTTAGATTTATCTAGCTCTGATAAGGGAAGGTTGAAGTCCTCACTAGTATAGTTTTACTGTCTATTTCCTCCTGTAATTCATTTAACTTTTCCTTTAAGAACGTGGATGCTATGCCATTTGGTGCATATATTTTAGTATTGATATTACTTCATTGTCTATGGTTCCTTGTCTATTTTTGCTGTTGCTTGTTCAAGATCATAATTGCTACCCTTGCCTTTTTTACTTCAGCTGAGGCATAACAGATTCTGCTCCAGCCCCTTATTTTAACTCTGTGTGTGTCTGTTTCAAGTGTGTTTCTTGTAAACAACATATTGTTTAATTCTTGTTTCTATCTTTCTGTCTTTCTGCTATCCATTTCCTTTTATGGTGAGTTCATTCCATTCAGTTATAATTAATAACTGTGCATTTCCTTCCATCCTATAGTCTTCTGTTTATCCTCCCTCCCCCCCTGCCCCTCCCCCCTTTTCCTGTCCCTCCTCTAAAGTCTATTTTGTTTCTGACCATTGTCTTCTTTTAGCTGGCCTCCTTTTTATCACACCCTTCTTCTCCTACTTCCCTGTTGGATAAGACAAATTTCTATTACCAAGTGAGTGCATGTGTATGTGTGTGTGTGTGTGTGTGTGTGTGTGTGTGTGTGTGTGTACCTATTTTCCCTTTTTGAACTACTTTAGAGGTGAGTAAAGTTCAAGTGTTGCCTGTCCCCACCCCCATTTTCCCTTCCACTGTAAAAGCTCTTCCTTGCATGCCTCTTTTGTATGAGATAATTTCCCCATTCTTCCTCTCCCTTCCCCCTTCTCCCAGGCATTTCTCTTTCTCACTTAGCCTTTTTTTTAACATCATCCCAACATAATCAACTCCTTCCCACACCCTCTCTCTGTGTAGAATCCTTCTAACTTTCCTATAAATAATAAAGTTCTTAGAAGATACATGTATCATCTTCCCACATAGTTTTAACTATGTTTAAACAAAACAGTTTAACCTTACTGAATCCTTTATGATTTCTCTTTCACATTTACCTTTTTATGGTTCTTTTGAATTTGTATTTCAAAGTCAAATTTTCTATTTGGCTCTAATCTTTTCATCAGGAATGCTTGAAAGTCCTTTATTTCATTAAATACCCATTTTCCCCCTTTGCTAGGTAAGATATTCTTGGTTATAGTCCCAGCTCTTTTGCCCTACAGAATATCATATGCCAAGACTTGTGCTCCTTTACTATGATAGCTGCTAAATCTTGTGTGATCCTATCTGTGGCTCCTTGATATTTTAATGACATCTTTCTGGCTGCCTGAAGTACTTTCTCTTTGGCCTGCTAGAAGTCTTCACTTTGGGATCTCTTTTGGGTGGTGATCAGTGGAATCTTTCAATTTTTGTTTTATTCCCAGTTCATAGATATTGGGACAGTTTTCCTTGACAGTTTAGGCTGTTTCTTTGGTCACGGCTTCAGGCAATCCAATAATTCTCAAATTATCTCTCCTTGATCTTTTTTCCAGGTCAATTGTTTTTCCAATGAGATATTTCACATTTTCTTCTATTTTTTTCATTCTTTTGAATGATCTTCTATTGCCATAGTAGGTTTTATAGTTATGTTTTTCTGTTGTTGTTTGTTCATTTTTCCACACTATTTCTTGATTCAGAATTTTATGTTAATGTTGGTCTCTGTTTCTGGTTGGGGGTGAGGGGATGGGGGATGGAGAGGCACTGCTTTCCTGATCTGCACTCTGGTCCTTACCCAGGGAGGACCCCTGAACCCTTAAGTCTGTGTGGAAAATATTATACTATTTTATATCATTTTTAATTTCAAGTAGACCCAGAGCCTGATTTAATGAGTAACTGGATGAAGATCCAGGACCTGGGCTTCTTTGTTCTCTCTAAAAGTTTGCTCAGGCAATACCCTTACCTCTGTCAACAAGGCCAGATCATTAAGGACATTACCCTAACCCCAAGAGAGATTACCTTGCTTAATATTCTACAGGTATATACTATGTTATGGAATGTAATGAGACACAGAGACGCTGGGCTGTAGTTTCAACTGACTTTGGTCAACATCCTTTACAACTCTATTCCATTAAGGAAAATCCTCTTCTTGTATCATAGTTAAACATACATGAGGGTCATAAAAAATGAGGTAATACAGGCTTGCTAGCTCTGCTAAAATAACGTATATAAGTTTTCTCATTGCTTTGTTCAGGCAGCCAGAGTTTATACTCTGACTCTTTGTACGTACAAGTAAGCTAGCTCCGCTATGCTTTAAGGGAAAATAATAAACAACATGGATTTTTCTATCACCTAGCTCTGTTGTTTCCTTCAACCAAATTTTCAGGTTTAACATCTGGAAATAATACTGTTCCTCAAGGTCCCTGATCCTTGGGCACAGAAGTGATACTGCCCCTCAGGACTTCCACTCCCTCTTGATTAAAAGTGCTCCTCTCTTGAACTTTGATCCAGAAGTAGGTAAAGGCAATGGAGTTGCCAAATAGCATCTGAACTTATGTCGGGTGCTAGCCCAGGTGTCTCCTGTAATCTCTTCTTGACCAGTTGCCAGGTATCCTCACTGTCTCTGGCTTGAGAACTCCCGAAGCTGCTGCTGCTTCTGTCCCTACCATGTAGAACCTCAACTGGTGTATGTCCACACTTGGGCCAGCCTGTACCCCCATGTCACAGATCTCTCTTTCCAATATTAGGTTTGAAGAATGGCTCCTTTGTTGACTCTGCCACTCCAGAATTCAACTTGAGACATTATTTTAAAGTCATTTGAAGGTCAATGTTGGAAGAGCTCAGCTGAGTGCTTTCTCTACCTTGTCATCTGGGCTCCCACCCTGGAAGTTGCTATCTCTTACTTTAAGGACCTCCAGGAAAGATCTCTCTCTTCCCTTGACCGCCTTGCTGACAGACCTTCAACTTCACTGAAATTTTTCTTCCTTCTCTCCTCTGATCCCACCTCCTCTGTTTAGGTTTTCTGAGAATGTCCTTGAGACAAAGGGAAAGCCCAAGGACTCTTCTGGTTTTTTGTAAAGCCAGCTTCCCTTCATACCTCCCCTGAGGGACTGCATCATTCCATTGAATTCCTTTGTATTCCTCCTCATTCACTGGGCTGACACAGGCTGACGTTGCCAATGGGGATCAGACATCCTAGGAACATTAGAGCTAGATGCGACCATAGAGACCATCTAGTACAATTCCCTCCAAAACCCACTGATGTCAAGGCTTTAGCCCAGGTGAAAGAGTTATTTGGTGGCAAAACCAGAACAAAAACCCAGGTCTCCTCACCTGCATTATACCTGCTGCCTCCTCAGCTATCTATCACTGTCCATTTTCCATAATTCTCCCTGAAGCAGCTAAGCTAACTAGTATTTCATTCTCTTTCCCTCATGTTAGCCTGTTCACCTACCTTTTGGAAACATCAATCATTCCTGCCCCAGGAGATGCAAATTTTGCCACTGGTCTCCCTCTGCCTCCTCTCTCTCCTTTTGTCCTTCCTTTGGTGACTTCTCTCCCAACTCTCTTTCTTGCTTCTTCTATTTGCCTAAATGTCCTTGCCCTACCCTTCACCTATAGTCTTTGGTTAATGCCCAATCAGATTTTTTCTCCTGTTTTCTTTGTGCTCACTCTGCTCTATCTCCCAATCTCAGTCATACAGTGTCTTATAGTATCTGCCCAAATGGGGCTGTTTCTGCCAAGCCCTAGAGCGATCAGTAGTTTAAGTCCCTGCACAGATCAGGAGTACGAATGGGTGGGTTTAGGGGTACAGTTAATTCATTTCAGGGTATCCCTATTTAGCAGAGAAAGAATGTCTTTGGCAGTTAGGAAATCTGGCTTCAAATGCTGGCATCAACTTACTGTGTAGCTTTGGGTGAGTCATTTCAACTTTTGGAGCTTCAGTGTGTCTATCCATAAAATGGAAAAAATATATATATACCCTCTGCCTTTTTTCTCTTATAGAAAGATGCAATAATACTTATAATAATGTTTTGAGCTCATCAGAATAAAGGTCCTATTGGAATCAAGAGGTCGACGTCTCAGTTTAAGAGAAACAGTCTGGTTACCAAACAAAGAGCACCGGATTTTGAGTCACATCCTAGTTCTAACACTTGTTTATTGTGTATCCTTGGATAAGTCTCTTTGGCCTCAGTTTATACATATATTAAATAATAATTATTCTGGAAATACCTACTTCACAGAATTGTGGTGAGAACGCACTTTGTAAACCTGAAAGCATCATGAAATAGTGAGTGATGATGATAACAATGAAAATTTGCCTTGATCGGCGCATGCTTCCTAGGCTTCCTAGGCTAGGGGGAAAAGTGGCCACTTAACTTAGTCTTACCTGGGCTAAAACTATCCCCACTATCCTTGGAGAATGGGGATAGTCATTAAAGAATATTCCAAATCCTGCTCCTTCCCATGACATGAGCTACCCATCCCCTAGTTTGTTATCCTTTTTCTCATAGCCCCTAGTCCCTAAGAGGTCACTGAAGCCGAGGATTTTCTATAAGTAAGGGACTTTATAAGTCATTTAGTCCAATACCTTTATTTTATAGGCAGAAATGAATGGCTAGAGAAGTTAAATGACTGGTCCAAAGTCACACAGTTAGTAGGAGAAGCAGGATTTCACTCTGACTCCCCAACTCACTATCAGGGAAATATGTTACCTTGCAAGGATGAGGGTTTTTTTTTTTTTCCCAAATTTGGCATGGGAAACAAATGGGGAATAGGAAATACAATGTTCACCTTCCCCAAAGAAGATCTCTTTGGGTATACTTAAAGCTTCTCTTTCCTTTGCCCCCTTATCACCATGGCATCTAAACCTGGGGGCAATCTAATACTACCCAGTTCAAGTTTCTCTGTAAAGAAGATGGCAAACTTAACCTTGTCTTTCTGTGACAGAGCTGTGATTATCTGGAGTAAGAAAACTCTAGAATAGGTTTTGGGGGCATTGTTCCATTTTGTGTTTCTTTGTTTAGGATGCTGGGTTCTCAAAAATGAGGAAAGCCTCTAAACTCCATCTAAGGATGCTCGGGCTGGGTCTCAGTAAACTCCAGGCTTTATGATGCCCTACTTTGAGCAGAGTCTGTTAACAACCTGCCTTGTGTAGGAGAAAAGGATGGCTGTTATGTCAGGGCCTTCCTTTCTTAATCAAGGTTGCAAAGACGTTCAGTGTTGACTCTGGCATGGAAAGGGTCTCCCCACCTATCTCACAAGATTTCTTCTGAGATGAACACCTTGTTCTACTCTGGCTAGTATGTGGGCTTCTACGTCCTGAACTGGCTGAAACCTTCCCCTGGGTGCTTCCTGGGCAGGCCCAAGGAGTACATGTTATGTTCAGGATCAGTTCAATCTGAAACTTGGAAATCAGGAAACTCACCTGGAATGGGATCTTTGCCAACTCCTGATGATGGACTAGGCCTCCTCATAGATTTGAGCAGAATTATCCACTACCCTTCCAAATTTCCATTGGCCCAGACCCATCCTTTCTTTCTGACATACAATTCTTTACTGCTCCCCCCATCTCACTAGGCTAAAAGAATTAATTCAAGCAACTTCCTATATTGCCAACATGTGCAAGAGGTCCCTCCCAGACAAGTCCCTTCCCCAAAACCTCATAAAAACTGCTTTCCAAAAATGTCTTTGAAGAGGGACAGAAAGGAGAGGCAGGGCTTAATGAATTTCTTTTCATCCTGCTGTCTGATGTCCCTTAGGCCTTGGTCACATGTTCATTCACCAAGCTACCATTATGATCTTCTTGAGCCTATGGCCAAAGATGCTACTGGCATAGCATTCTAGCAGTGAACTGAGTTTGTTTAGGAATTTATTAATTAAGGTGAAGACAAGCTCAATGCAAAATCCCTGGTGAACTTTCAGAAAAGGCTGAACTTTAATCCCCTCTCCACTGGTGTCTTTGGCCCCAAAAAGGCAGGAGGAGGGGAGGAAAAGGAGGGAAGAATAGAGATGGTCATTTGTTTTCCTTTCCTACTCAAACCCAAAGAGAAGAGTATCCCTCACCACAATAGTTGAAGTCTCCATCTATCCCACTCTTCCCCCCTCCCTGGGTTTCCTGCAGCTTCTGTTCAGCCCCAGAGTTTGGCATTCCATCCAGGAACAGCCACGACAAATGCTATTTGTTGTTGCCATGGGGACTCAGGGCCTGCAAGAGACCTAGGACTCCATGCTTAAAATGCTGAAACAGCCTGACCCACTTTTTCTCCCCTTTAAGATGACAAAATAAAACTTTGCTTGGAGCCTGCCAGGACAGAAAGATGGGCCAGAGCCTTTGTTACCTCACTGGATGAGTCGAAGTTGGGGTTGGGGGCGGGGCAGGGAATCGGGAGGTGGGATCATGTCAATCTTTTATTTATACAGATTGTGTTATTGTACTGATCCACTATCAGGCATAGAACACGTACATCTACAGTTGCTCTTCTAGTCATGATCATGGGCTGCCGCTAAGCCAATCATATTCTTGTCCCATCTTTCTTGTGACGCAGAACACACACTAGTGAGACAGCCGGCTACATGGGACCAATTGTCCTTTCTCACAGAAGTAAAGCCATGATAGATATGGCATCATGCTCCAACCAAGTGAGCTAACCATTAGTTAATGGTCTAGAAGAGCCATGAGGGAGGGAGAGAAAAGATCTGGGAAAGGAGAATCACGAAGAATCTTGATAGGGAAACCTGACCCCCACAGAGCTGTTCTCACCAGGATCCATCATGGAATCCTACAGCAGATGGGAGTGACTCTGGTTTTGATAGGAAGAATAAGAAATGGCAGGTGCTCTTTGACTATTCCAGCTTGGTGGATGGGAAACAGATAAGCAAGAGAAAGGGAGGAACCACTGCTATCTTTTCTAAGGAGAAGCAGTCTACAGAAAAAGACCTCAAAAACCTGGTTTGCAACCAACAAAGACAAATAGGTATTCACTTCCACTGCAGCCAAGGCAATATGGAATGAGCTAACACTTCAGCAGAGAAAGATTTAGGTGAAACTTTGGGAAGAATACCTAAACCAACTCTCAAGATATCAAAATATTACCCAGACAGGCTATGGAATCTCATATGCTAGAGATCTTTAATTGGAAGGAAACAGAGGGATGATTTTAGTATAATTTTTCCCGGAGTCAGGGCAATAGATTGGAATAGAAGCTGTTAACCTTTTTTTGTGTCAAAGAATCCTTTGAAAATCTGGTGAAGTTTGTGGACCCTTTCTCAGAATAATGTTTATAAATGTATAAAATACATAGGATTACAACATAATTCATTATCAAAAAAATTTTTTCTAAGTTTGCAGATGCAAGGTTAAGAGGATCCCAGGATTAGTTGATATTTAGAGGTCTCTTCCAGCTGCAGAGCTGTGTGATCCTTAGATGTGGTTTAGCTAGCCCATATGCTACACTACCTACACACACACACACACACACACACACACACACACACACACACACCCCTTACCACCATGCCTTGATCTGTGATTTACTGGGATTCCCAGTAAGAAAGGAAGTAAGTTCAGTCATAACACTGACCAGAAATTTTATTGTCAACACATTCCCTCTAGCATACTTCTCACAGAAGGAAGTCCCTTTCCTTTATGGACAGCACTAGTTGTTGGGAGGATTTTTCTTTACTTGAGCAATCTGCTTCCTTGTAACTTCCACCTATTGCTTTTGGCTTTGCCTCTGTATCTGCCCCTCCCCCCCAAATAAGTAAAATCTAATGCTATGATGTATTGGAAGTAGCACAGGTCAAGAAACCTTGGGTTCTGATCTAGGATTATCTGCATGACCTTAGGCAAGTCAGTTAATTCTTCTCACCCTCAGTTTTCTCTTCTGTTAAACTGACAGGTTTGTCAAAAATTAATGTTGTGTAATTTGGCCCCAGAAAAGAGTTGAGAAAGTGTACTTCTCTCCTCCTTTTGCAGAAATGGGGAACTATGGGTATGAAATACACTATCAGACATGACTTATATGTCAGTTGATTTTGCTGTGCTGATTTTTTTTCCTCTTTATTTTTAAACTTTTGGCAAAAAAAAAATAATGGCTCACTGGGTAGGGGTGAGGAGAGGGAAAGAGTAGAAAACAAAGAGGATGTTAACACAAAGGGGTCAATAAAAATAAAAGATTTTTTTTTTTTTTTTGCTTTTTGGCTGGGCAATCAGGGTTAAGTGATTTGCCCAAGGTCACACAGCTAGTACATGTGTCAAGTGTCTGAGGCTGGATTTGAACTCAGGTCCTCCTGACTCCAGGGCCGGTGCTCTACTCACTGCACCACCTAGCTGCCCCAAAAGATTTTTTTAAAAAAGAAATGCACTTTTCTCATTGCAGAGGGAGTGGTCTATGAATGTAATATATTGCATACAAGATTGAACAGAAAAGACAGTCACAAGGGGACCAGGAGTCCTCCAGGAAAGGGCACAAAGGGTGACAAGGAAGGACTCATCAAGAAGAAAACCAATTAAAGTTCTTTCCCCAAAATAAAGTGCTGCCTCTAATTGCTTAACAACCACAAAGGAGTTATGGGTAGGAATGTGATTTCCTGGCTTGAAAATAACACCGTTTTTCAAGTCTGTCCTTTGTGCTGACAAAGACAAAAGGGAGAGGCTGAAGCTGTAGAGAATGGATGCTCTCCACATCTTCATCCAGCCTCTGCAGGGCCAGAGGCTCAAAGAACTAAAGATCATCTAGCCCAACCCCTTCATTTTGCAGCTGAGGAAACTGAGGCCCCAAGAAGTTAAGTGACTTACCAAAAGTCAGACAAGAAGTCAATAGCAAAACTGGGGCTGGGGGCTCAACCTAGGTCTTCTTATTCTCTATCTAGCGTCCCTTTGTTTATACTCTACCAGTTGCGGCAGGAAATATTTAAGTCCAACATTAAGAAAAACTTTCTGAAGAAAGGAAGCCTCCTATTTTTTCCTGGAACAGAGGAATTGTCAGTAAGAAGACAGACAAGTGGGACCACAGCTGCCTAGAGGTAAGGTACTGGACAAAATGACCTAGAATCTTATGGCATCAGGAATCTTGGAGGGCACCTACCTCAACCTTCCACTCGATGCTTTTATCTTCTCTGTAACAACTCTGACCAGCAGTCTGCTTACGCTTTTCTAATGATAGGTCTCACTAGTTCATCCAGTTCACCATTTTGGGGTAACTCTAAAAGAACTTTCAAATTTTCATCTGCTATGACTCTGCAAACTTTCTAGTCTCCAGGGATCAATGATCCAATTATTCCAATTCAATTCATATTTAACTCTGACTATGTATGTACCTATCCTTACTCCAAAGTTCCTTGATGACAAAATTTCTTTTTGCATTTACCAGAGCATCTGATAATAGCACCAGAAACAAAGTAGGCATTCAAATATTTTTTGAGTTGTCTTGACCCTGAATATTTCTAATTATGGGGTCTGTCCTGGACAGTCCAGAAACCTCACCTCTGTGGGAAACGGATTGTTGTGAAGACAAAAAGAACCCAAAACCCAAGTTCTGTCAGGAAGCTGCAAGGTGGGGCAGTGGAGAGTGCTAGGCCTGGAGTCAGGAAGACTGGAGTTCAAATTGAGCCTCAAACATTAACTATGTGACCCTTGGGCAAATCACTTGACCTCTGCCTCAGTTTCCCCATCTGTAAAATAAGAATAATAACAGCACCTGACTCCCAGGGTTATTGTGAAGATTAAATGAGATATTTGCAAAGCGCTTTGCAAGCCTTAAAATGCTATGAAAATGCTAGCTTTTATCATTATTATTATTATTAATAATAATCTACACATACTCATAGTAAATTTCCATTCTAATTTCAATTATAGTGTACTACCTATTAAAACAAGACTGGAGTTTGATCTTATGAGATATAAGCTCCATGAATTCCAGGTGTTGTCCCCGAGGCTACAGCTGTGTTCCAATTATTAGCAGAGTCAGAAGAACATATAATCCCATTTCCACCACTTAGTAACTGTAAACATGGGTGAATCATAGTGCTTCAGTTTCCTCACTGGTAAGATGAGGAGGCTGGACTAGATGACCTACAAGGTAAAATTCTATATTTCCAGGAGCCTCTACCCTCATCTTGGGGATCAGCACATCCTATAATATTGGCTACTGAATAAAACATTTTGAAACCTAGTGTTGAATTCACCTAAAGTTTCTCATGCTCTCAAATATTTAATAAGCTCATATATGTCAGCAGAGCTAGGGTGAGACACTAGAAAGACCAGCTAGTTAGATATTGGAACACATGGTTTCTTCTACGTTTGCCTCACTATCCAACATGAGATTTTGGGGGGGAAACAGTTTCCTTTATTTGAGCTTCAGGTTCTCATCTGCAAAATGAGGAAATTGTTAACCCATCTCCTTCAGGGAAGGAAAGTCAAGGAGAATAAAAGAATGTCAAGAGGGTCTTCGAGGCCCTGGAAGAAGTGTTAGGATAATAGAAGGGATTATTTTAAAGAGTAGTAGCATAATCATAGGAAGGGGGAAGTGGATAGACAATAGTTCTTCTAAAAATAGAAAAGGGGTTTTTAGTGGACTTCAGAGGCAATGAATCAGTCAAAAAATGAGAGCAGTCAAAAAAAGCTATTCTGAAATTTGGCTGAATCATAGTTTCAGAACAAAAGAGGAGATGGTCCTTCCGGATTCTGCCCAAGACAGAGCACATCTTGAGTTATCGTGTTCATGTCAAGGTAGTACATTTTAAGAAGGACACTGAACAACTAGAATGCAGAGGAGAGACGATACCCTCAGAGAATCAGCAGAAAATACTAGGGATGCCTAGACATGGTGGCACACACTTCTATAATTCCTGCAACTGAGGAAGTTGAAGCTGGCAGACCTCTGGAGCTTGGAAGTTCTGACCAACCACTGCACTAAGTCTGGAACCAATATGAGCCTCCAGGAGCTGGGGGATCCCAGGCTACCCAAGGAGGGGTCAACCGGCCAGGCTGAAAACAGAGCAAGTCAAAGCTTCCATGCAATCAGCGGTGGGATTGGGGCTGTAAGTAGACACTCAACTTCCAGCCTGGGTAGGCTAAAAAAAAATCCATTCTCAAAAAAATAAAATAAGATAAAATGCTGGGAATGTCAAGCATTAAAGAGGAGACTAGCTGCCTCTGTTTCCTGAAACCAAGCAAAACAAGTCAGTTCCCTCTTACACGTAATATAGCCCTTTAAATACTTGAAGGCAGATGCTATGTCCTCTGTAAGCCTCCATCGGTCCTTTCCTCTGGCTTCAGGTAGTAGATAAAGTCCTCGAGAAAGCTGAGAGATTAACGTCTTTGTCAAAGTTCTCCAGAAAAAGAAATTCTATTGCCTCCTGCTCCTATTCATCCCAGGGTCTCACAATGCTGTCAGTAACGTCTTAGCATCTAATCTAAATAGCTTAGAATTATATTGAAGACCTGTTTGGGTTTGTGGAGATGGAGGACAGCTATGACCACCCTTCCTTCCATATCTCACAGCCTTCTATTCCTTGCCATGCCCATTGCTCTCCTAATTCAGACCTTTATCGACACCAGAGCTACATTTATAAGATACTTTATAATTTGCAAAGCACTTTATAAAGAGCATCTCATTTGATCCCCTCAACAACCCTGTGAATAGTAACAGTGATGATGATAGCTAACTTTACAGTACTTACTTTGTGCCTAGTACTGTGCTAATTACTTCACAGTTATTGTCTCACTTGATCCTCACAACAACCCTGGGAAATAGGTAATATTATCCCCATTTTGCAGATGAGGAAACAGAGGCAAAAAAAGGGGGCTGTGACTTACCCAGGGTCACATAGTTTGTAAGTGGCTGAACCTGGATTTGAAGTCAGGTCTTCCTGACCCTAAGCCTCATGCTCTATCGACTTCTTCACCTAGCTGCCACCTACCTACTACAAAGTAGACCCTACATGTATTATCCTTATTTTACAGATAGGAAACTAAGTTAAATGACTGGCCTAGGATCACACAATCAATAAGTCTCAGAGCCAGGATTGTAGTGGCACTTAATCTGGTCTCCCTGCCTCCAGTTTCACCTCTCCATCCATCTTCTGCACTGCTGCCAAATTTATTACCCTATACCCCCTCACACCTATCAGATTGGCTAACACGACAAAAAAAAAAGGAAAATGATAAATGTTGGAGAAGATGTAGGAAAATTGGAACACTAATTCATTGGTGGTGGAGTTGTGAAATGATCCAATCATTCTAGAGGGCAACCAAACTGCATACTCTTTGATCCAGCAATATCATTATTAGGTCTGTATCCCAAAGAGATCATAAAAGATGGAAAAAGACCCACATGTACAAAAACACTTATAGCAGCTCTCTTTGTGGTGGCCAAGAATTGGTATTTGAGGGGATGCCCATCATTTGGGGAATGGCTGAACAAGTTGTGACATATGAATGTGATGGAATACTACTGTGTTATAAGAAATGATGAGCAGGCAGATTTCAGAAGAACATGGAAAGACTCAACGTGAACTGATGCTGAGTGAAGTGAGCAGAACCAAGAGAACACTGGACACAGTAACAGCAACACTGTGCAGATGATCAGCTATGGTAGACTTAACTCTTCTCAGCAATGCAATGATCTAAGACAATTCCAAAAGACTCATGATGGAAAATGCCATCCACATCCAGAGAAAGAACTAAGGAGTCTGAATGCAGATTGAAGAATGCTATTTTTTTTTCTCATGGTTTTCCCCTTTTGTTTGGATTCTTCTTTCACAACATGACTAATGTGGAAATATTTTTTATATGCTTGTACATGTATAGCCTATATTAGATTGCTTGCCATCTTGGGAGTGGGAGAGGGAGAAAAAAATTTGGAACTAAAAATCTTATAAAAGTGAATGTCGAAAACTATCTTTACATGTAATTGAAAAAAATAAAATACTATTAAGTGGGGGAAAAACAAATTTATTACCCTAATACACAGGCCTGTTTATGTTTTGTCACTTCTCAAAGACTTGTAGTAGATTCCCTATTGCTTTTATAATAAAACACTGATTCTTTACCATGACTGACTTTATCCTGACTATTTAAGGCTGTCCACAGTCTGGCTCTAAATTACCTTTTCGTCTTTACTCCACACTATTCTCTCCTTCAGGAATAAACATTCCATGCAAACTAGACTACAGAAGCCACTCTCTGATACTGACAGGACCTCTTAAGGAAGGCTAGAAGCTGAGACAAGGGCTCATGGGCATTCACAAGTACTTGGACTTGAGCTTGGAGTGACTAATGCCATGTGATAAGTGTGAACCCTCTGTCCCAAGCTGGCACCAGGACGGACAAGACCCAAGTTCTCTCTGTCTTTCTTCTCTCACCTAAATGCCATCGGGCAAGAAGCCACACCAAGGCAAGGTTCTGGGGCTTGGTGCCTTTTGAATGAACCCTAGTTCTCTCAATGCAGCCAAAGAGGCTGTTCTTCCTCATGTGGCTAGCAGATTAGGACCAGTAACAGAGTTCCTAGACATATTCCTCAGTCAACCTGGAATTGTATCAGCTCGTCATTCTGCCCGTGCTCATAAGGGCTTAGGCTCATTGTGGATAATACACGTGTAAAGAAGGCCTAGTCAAAAGGCACTGGTTTTACATTCAGGGAATCAGGGGTTGAGTTCCATTTCTGCTGTTTACTACCTATGACCTTGAGCAAGTCACTTAACAAGAGAATCTGTTTGACTAAACACATTCTTAAATAATATTTAATACACAGATTAATTAATAATAAATAAGATAATAAATAAAATTTAATAAACAGTTTTTCAGTCCTGTCTGACTCTTTGTCACCCTATTTGGGATTTTCTTGGCAAAGGTACTGTTTTGCCATTTCCTTTTCTGGCTCATTTTACAGATGAGGAAATTGAGGCAAACAGGGTTAAGTAACTTTTCTAGGGTCACACAGCTAGTAAGAGTCCAAGGCCAGATTTGAACTCAGGAAGAAGAGTCTTCTTGACTCCAAGTCTGGAGCTCTACTGTGCTACCTAGCTGCCCTTGGCAAGAAAATAGCCATAGTATAATGGATAAAATGGGAGAATTGGGAGATTGTGAGAGCCGGATTCAAATCTTGGCTCTGACGTTTATTACCTATGTGAACACGGGCCAAGTCACTTAAATCTCTGTGCTGCTCAGTTCCCTAATGTGTGACACGAGGACATTACAATTTGTACCTGCCTTACAAAGTTATTGTGAGGAAAGTGTTTTGATCCTTAAAGTGCTATCCTAATGTGAATTTCATTAATGACAAACATTAACCTCTCTCTAGGTCTTGGTTATTTACCTATAAAATGAAATGCTTATGCTAGGTCAGGAATTCTTAATGTAGGGTCGGTGAATTTGCTTTTTAAAAAATATTTTAACAACTTTTGCTTTTCAGTTCATGACCCCATTTGGGGTTTTCTTGGCAAAGATACTGGAGTGGTTCGTCCTGTTCTTCTCCAGCTCATTTTACAGATGAGGAAACAGGCAAATGAGGTTAAGTGACTTGCCCAGAATCACCCAGCTGGTAAATGTCTGACCCCACATTTGAACTCAGGTTCTCCCGACTTCAGGCCTAGCGTTCTATCCACCGAGCCACCTAGCTGCCCATTTTTAACAACTACTTTATATTTTTTTTATTTTTTAAAAATTAAGAGAAACCTTTCTTCTCCCTCTCACCTCATTAGAAAAAAAAAGAAAAACATATTCCTTGTTATAAATATGCATAGTCAGGCAAAACAAATGCCTTCATTAGCTGTGTTCAATAACTGTATGGTTTCCTTTGCAATCCTGTCTACTTTATTTTACATAAGCAATAACATCATTCTAAGGAGGGGTCCCCAGGCTTCGGATTGTCAAAGGAGTCCTGGACACAAAAAAGGTTAAAAAGTCCCTGAACGAGATAATCACTAAGATCTTTTCTAGCTCTAATTCAAACAATTTTAAGGTCACTCTTGTGATTTCAATGCACTTCTCACCATCTAACTTGCATCCCAGTTATTGTGTACAATTCTTATCTCACGATAGATTATAAAGTCCCTGAGTGTAGAGATTATGAAGTCTTTCATCTTTGTGTATCCCCTGTGTGCCATAGAGAGGAGGAAGTTAATCAATGTTTTTGAATTAAATTTAATTGAATTTCACAGTCTGAAGACACTAAAAGGACATTAAGTTCCCTTTACCACAACTCCTTCTTCCTTCCATAAAATAATTTTGATTGCTCTTGCCTAGAATCATTGAGTCACAATTTTTAAAAATGCTAGGGGGTGGGAAGGTCTATAGTTAATCAGTGCAATATAGAGCTTAACTGGCACAGTAGCTAGAACTAGTTCAAATATCCCTTTGACATCATGTTGTAGGAAAAAAAATACTTCCCTTTAAAGATAAACCAAAGAACCCCAGTATGGCTCATATGTCTTATGCTTCATTTTGTAAAGCATTTTGCAGATGCACTCTTCTCTTACTCCTAAACACCTGATTCACTGAAGAATTTCCTTTCTGATTCATCAATGCAAACTTAAGATGGCTGCAGTAACCTAACCAAGTACGCTTATGTTCTGGTACTAAGAAAGTGGCCTTTCAATAAAACTATTGAAATGCAAAAAAAAAAAAAATCTTGGAAAAGACTCTAGAGATTATCTAGTCTACACTTTCATATGACAAATGAAGGAATTGTGGCACAGGGAAGTTAAGGGATTTATCCAAAGTCACACAGCTAATTAATGACCAAGCCAAGACTAGAAATCAGGTCTTCTGAGGTCCAGTCCCATGTTTTTTCCTCTGTATCAAATTATTTCATAGGTTTCTTTTTTTTTTTCTTTTTTTGCCAATCTTTATTCATCTTTGAAGCTTTCTTTTGAATCTATAGCTGGACACTACCTAATTTTCTTCAGTTTCAAGTCCAAAGATGTAGGTTCTCCCCAGTCCTTTTCTTTGATACCAGACATACTCATGGGCACACACATGCCTTGACACTGGTGGACCATCTCAAAACTCTTCAGTACTACCCTTCTCCTCCTTTCTTCTTTTCCACCAGTCTCTGATAATGGTGTGGCTCTTCCTGCCAAGGCCAAGCTCTCTACATAGGCCCTGGATCCCATACCCTCAGGCCTTCTCTACCAGACTGTATCCTCAATCATCCTTCCCCCTCTAATGTTTAATCTCTCTTATCTTCTAGTTCCTTCCCTCCATCTCAAGTGTCCTCCAGGCTTAAAAAGATGTCCAAGTTTCCCTATCTCAAAAAAAAAAAAATTCAATAGACTCCCATCAACCTCTGAAGCTGCTATCCTATACCTCTTCTTCCTTTTCAGCCTAGAAAATGCTATCTATACTCAATGCTTCCACTTCTCTCACTCGTTAGTTTATTGCAATCTGGTTTCTGACCTTATCACTCACAATCTCTCAGCTGCCAAATATGATGATCTTTTTTAAGTCTTCATCCTTCTCGGCCTCTCTGCGGCATATGACACCACTGACCATTCTATTTTCCTGTTTATTGTCACTTCTCTGGGTTTTTATCTAAATACATCTTCTCATCTTCGCTGTCTTAGACAGATAGATAGAGATATACAGATATATACACATGTGTGTATATATACATATGTGTATGCATATATGTATGTGTATACGAAATATAGGGGTACATCTATACACACAAACATGTATCTATAAACATATATCTACAAACATATATATCTATATAGGGACTATATATATGAAATAAAATATAGAGGCATATATAAAATAAAACATAGGAGTGTATATACACACAAAAGCATATATAGGGGCATATATAAAATAAGACATATATACACAAAACATAGATACATATATAAAATAAAACAAGGGCATATATAAAAATAAAATATAGGGGTATACACACATATATACATATGCATGTATATGTGCGTGTGTGTGTGTGTGTGTGTGTAGCCCCTAAAAGTGGCTGTCCCAAGACTTTGTACTGAGCCTTCCTTTTCTCTCTCTATTCTCTCTCCTATCAACTCACAATTATTTATACCATCTCTATGCCAATAACTTACAGATCTATACGTCCAGTGCCAGTATTTCTCTCTCAACGTTCAGTCTTAAATCATCAACTGCATACTGGGTATGTCACAGAAATACCTCCACTTCAACATGTCCAAAGATGAACTTGTTATCTTTCTCCTTCACCCTACGTATCCAACCAGCTGCCAAATCTTGCTACTTCTGCCTCTACAATATCTCACATCTGCCCTCTTCTCTCTATTCACATAGCCACCACCTTACATGGGCCCAGGGCATCCCTTTCTCCCCTAGAGTATTCCAACAGCCTTTTAATTGATCTCTCTCCCTCAGGTTTCTCCCTATTCCAATTTAAACTCAATAGATCTACCAGAGGGACTGTCCCTAAGCTTACTGACCATGTCACTCTGTTACTCCCCAAACTCCAGTGGTGCCCTATTGACTCTAGGGTAAAAAGAGAATCTCCTCTGTTTGGCCAATCAGGAGCTGAGCCCATTTGTCCAAACTGCCCTTCTGGCTTTGTTACACATTAGTCCCTTCCCGATACTCGACAATCCCACCAAACTTGTCATGTCTCTTTCCTCATCTCACACAGAGCTCAATCTCCCATCTCTTTGCTTTGGCCCTCAGTGCACCTCTTTCTTACCTCCTTCTCTTTCAATCCTTCCCTTCTAGACAACTCAAGCACTACCTTCTACATGAAACCTTTCTTGATCCCAACTGCCAATGCCTTCCCTCCCTTCCTGTCCTATATTTAACTACCTCATTTTTACTTTGTACCTATTCCATGTGCTTTATGTATGTATATATGTATATATAATATATGTATATATTATCTCCCTCTTAGCTGTATAGAAGACTGGATAGAGTTTTGGGCTTACAGTCAGAAACACCTGAGTTCAAATCCAGGCTTCAGAGACTTATTAGCTATGTGACCCTGGACAAGTCACCTAACCTCTGCTGCCTCAGTTTCCTCATCTGTAAAATGGTGATAATTACAGCACCTACCTCCCAGGGTTGTTGTGTTTTCATTAGGAAGCCTTCCACACTGATTTGCTGCTTTCTAAGGTAAATTTGAAGGGTACACACTGCATAAATTAACCCTTAATCCCTTTTCTACACTCATACACACATATAAATCACTTTGTTTATAAATCATTAACACAATACCTGAAACACTTGTTTAGTTGTTCAGTCATTTCCAACTCTTTGTGACCCCATCTGGGGCTTTCTTGCCAAAGATACTGGAGTGGTTTGCCATTTCCTTCTCCAGCTCATTTTACAGTTGAGGAAACTGAGGCAAATAGGGTTTAGTGACTTGCCCAGTATCACCCAGCTAGTAAATGTCTGAGCCTGGATATGAACTGAGGTCTTCCTGACTCCAAGCCTGGCATCCTAGCCACTTCACCACCTAGCTACCCTGGCCTGAAACACAGTAGGTGCTTAATAAATACTTAATAAATTCCTTCCAATAGGATGTAAGCTTCTTAAGAGATTTTTTCCGTGTGTGTGTGTGTGTGTGTGTGTGTGTGTGTGTGTGTGTGAGAGAGAGAGAGAGAGAGAGAGAGAGAGAGAGAGAGTTAAGGGGGGGGTTGGAGGGGTCCCTATATCCCTAGTGCCTAACAGTGACTAGCACACAGTAGGTACTTAATAACTTACCAATTGAATAATTGAATGCATTGACATCATGCTCTCAGCTTATGCTATAACTCTGGAAATCAAAGTTTTTGCCTTTCCTGGGCAGACCCCAAACCCTAGCATTATGATATTACTCCCGTATCTGCACCTCACATCTTCAGTTGTTGATGAGGCCTCCTTTCCTCTCCATCAGTCCTTTATACTCCTGGTCTACCCTCTTCCAGACCGGGAAACTTAGGTACCAAACAAGCTAAACTATAAAGCCCTTAAAAATTGTGTTTGTGCCTATGTGTATCTGTACGTATACATGCATGCATGTATGTATGTACATATAAACATACAATCTGTGTGTATGTGTAGAAAAGGGGATTAGGGGTTAATTTATGCAGTGTGTACGCTTGAAATTTACCCTGGAAAGCAGTACTTTAGTGTGGAAGGCTTCCTAATGAAGATTCAAGACGATCAGGGATATAGTGCCCGAGTATAAAATTCTCTCACTCGGCCTTACTTTCTCCTTCTGTAAAATGAACACAACATCTCTAGCTCCTCTGACATAACAGTAGCTCTCCAAGGCAGAGACTAAAAATAACCCCTCTGTTTAGTGATGGTTAGAGATTGGGGGAGAGGGGTGGGAGGTACGCCTCGGGATTGTCAGTAAAAGCAGGGCATGTTTGCTGGGGTCAGGAGGCCAGGATGCAAATTGTCAACCAATCCTTTTCATTTTCCACCACTCTAGAAGTGTTCCCCTTGACTGGAAGCCAGCTAGCTGGGAGCACTTGGGGGTAGATGGCTTCATTCCCCCTCCCTCTTTTTAACTCCCCTAAAACAGCCAAATAATGAACACTGCAGGGGAGGTGTGGGGGAGGCAGAATGAGAGACTGGGTATCTATTTTCTCAGAATACATGGCAAGTCCCAGAGCCAAATGCCAGCCAAGTCAAAGAATAAACAGATCCCTTTATTTCCCTGGGACAGGAGAGCTATCAGTTTCTCCCCTCCCCCTCTTCCTCACCACAGTCAGCCAGATCCGGTCCCACCACCCTCTTGATGCAGGAGAAGAGCCACCTGTCCGCATCAGAAAGAGGCCTGAGAAGTAATCTACAGTACTTTACCCCTCCCTCCTATCCTACCTATTTCCTGGGCTATCATGCATGAGAGCAGCTACATTAGTGAGTGGGGGGAGTTAAGCACAGGAAAGGTCCATGAACTAGGCGAGGAGCCCTGACCAGCCCATGCCAGACAGGAAGACACAGACATCCCTGCAGAAGCTCCCAGAGAGCCCTCCATGACGCATTGCTAATTCAATCATCCCTGTTCCTTTCTCCCAACTCAAAGGTGGGAGGACGAAGTCTTACTGGACCAAAGGGAGCCATCAGTCCCCATGGAATCTTTCTCAGTGATCCACAGCCCTGCTCCTGTAGGAAGGAAGGGAGGGATTGGAGGAGGGGAAGAGAGAGGAAAAGCTAGTGAGGGGGAAAGAATGAGGCATCTCTGCAGCATGATGTCACGCTGGCTGCCTTCAGATCCCCCGAACAGAGAACAGAAGCGAACAACATGGACTCCGGGTTTAATCTGCCCTGGAAGGTCTATGTCCTAGGCAGACAGCACTGATCAGCCCATGCCAGATGGGAAGACACACACACACACACACACACACACACACACACAGCCAGACGTACCCCCACCCCTAAACATACCCGCTCTTCTAGAAGAAAAAGAAAAACGCCGGGGACACAGACAAACGGGACAGACACACAGACAAGCTTCAGCACAAGAGTTAGCACTAACCTGGAAGCCATTAGGAACTGTAGCAGAGTGGAGTGCAGCTAGGAACTCATTCATTCATGCACTTGGGAGTGGGTGGGTGGGGAGGGTGAGGGGAAAGGGGGCAGTGAGCAGGTTGGAGGGTACTCACCTCCATGACCATCTCAAAGCCCTGCTCTGAGGGGGAAAGGGAGTGGGGAGGAAGGGTTCTCACAGTCTGGGGGAACCTCTCTCTGCTGCTGTGCACAGCTCTGGCTTGTTAAGCATGACTCCCCTTTATGTTGGGTTTTTCCCCCTCCCACCTCCCTCTGCCGCTGTGTTATTTTGTTGTGGTGGGGCAGCCAGGCTGAAGTGCCTCCCTCTCCCTTGCCTGCTTGCTCCCTCTTGTCAGTCTCCCTCATACACAGCTGCTCCCTTGCTCACGCACTCATACGCACGCGCAAGCGAATGCATGCACTCACACACACGCGCACACACATACACACACACTCAGGAGCATGCACACATACACACAGACTGCTGGCTGCCAGTTTACATAATGCACTTCTTTGGTGCAGTCAGCTCGCCAGCTCTTAATTATTCATACCAGCTTGGAGGAGGGAACCACTAGGCTCCGGCTTTATTCTCTCCTCATCTCCAAACCTGACAACATACAAGATTACGCTCCCAGGGGGCTTCTGCTCCCTTTGCTGCCACCAATTATTTCCCAGATGTTGCCTATTAAGTCAGCCTGTATCAAGGAGGTGACACTAAATAGAAACACAAGAATCCATATCCTAATAGAGCCCCTTCAACTCCCTAAAGAGTAATTGTTGTTTGACTGCCTAATCCTTAAGACTATGGAGAGAGAGAGAGAGAGAGGGCAAATAAACTTCTTTGGGGTTTTCACAGTCACAGGTTAGTGCAGATTTCCAATAGGTTTATGGTGTGGGACGCATAAGTTAAATTTCTCAATACTTTCTGGCTGTAAGTGGACAAGTCATTTATGCTCGGTTTTCTCATCTGTAGAATGGGACTTGTACCACCTACCTCATAGGATTCTTACTAAAGCACTATGTAAATGGGAGCTATTTATGAGTGGAGAAATACCAGGTGGTCTAAGGAAATCTCTTTTTTTAAGACTGTGCCCTATAGATCCAGGCTGGCATAACAATCTCCTCCATCTGTTGACTCCAACCAAATACTGGCACTGGAGTGGGAAGCTACCAGAACGAAGGGGCTGTGTCATGAGACGGGTTCTAGGCAGTTTTTAAGGCAGCATCTATGCGTTCAGTGAGCATCTGAAAGAGTCATTACTGCCGTGCCTTTCTTAGGGTAGGGTGGGGAGCCAGATCAAGGTTTAAACAAACCCTTTAACCCAAAGGATCTTAGCTTGCGCATTTTGTGTCTCTTCAGATGTTCCTAGAGGACAGAGCAATTTGTGTGTTCGCTGCAGCTGTATAGTGTTAGTGTGCTTCAGGCGAACCATAAATATAAACTGGTGATGTCACCTATGCCCCTGTTCTGCTGCTGGATCTTAAGACTGGTGCCAAGAGCCAATACTTCTTGGGCATCTGTTGGCAAGGTGCCTCACGCTGAGGGAAGCCAAATCCTGCAGGAGCCTCACATGAGGTCTTTCTAGGATCGCTTCTGTGAGCAACCTATTGACACAAAAGCAATTCTACCATAACCAGAAAAGAGCTCCATTTCAGCTCATTAGCTCCTGAGCCATTTGTCAGAGGATTCTCTTCTCCACAGGAAGCTTGAATGCCACTATCCCAATGGTATGACATTATCCAAAACATAAATTCCCTCCAAAACTGAGATGATAAAAAACCATGTTGGGGGCATCTGGAAGATCAAAGAAGAAATAAAATAGTTGCTTAGGATGAAAGGGCCAATGAGAATAGCAAGGGAAAAATGCAGAATTGTCCAATTCATCTTTTGCTTCTGTTTTCTCTACCAAGGAGACTAATTTTGGACTTGAAAGGATCAAGCAAAAATGGTTAAAAGGGAGCTGAAACCCAAGATAAGTGAGGAGTAGGCAGATACTAGGCTGCCTTCAGTGAGTTCAAATCACTAGGCCCAGACAAACTACATCCCAGTGTGTTAAAACAAGTAGCAGATGCTTTTCCTGAGTCAGTGATGCTAGAGGAATTTTGGAGGATGGGAGAAGAGCCACAGGATGAGATGGAGACAAATATTATTCCCCGTTTGAAAAAAAAGGAAGAGAGTTAACCTTCAATCTATGGCCCAGTGAATTTGATTTTGATTCCTGGGGGGAGAAATTCCAGAGCAAATTAACATTTACATTGTGCTTTAAGGTTTGATTTACAAAGCACTTTCCATGTGTTATTTCACTTGATTCTCACACCAACACTGTGAGAGACCTACTATTATATTATTTCCATTTTACAAAGAAGACTGAGGCTAATAGTGTTAAGGGATTAGTTTAGGGTCACACAGCTAATAACTTTCTGAGACAGGATTAGAATTTGGTTCTTTCTGATTCACATGAAGTACTCTATCCGTAACACCACCTAATTGTATCATATGCTATTAAAGGGAAGGTTTTTGCACATGTAGAAAGAGAAGTCGTAATCTCTCATACTCAATATGGATTCAGTGAAAACAGGTCACGTCATACTAACATCATTTCCTTTTTTGACAGGGTTAATACCAGGAAATGCCACAGACGAAGGATATGTGGATTTTTGAAAGGCAGCTGCCAAAAGTCTCTGATGGACCTCTTGTTTGTAAGATAAAGAAATGTAGCCTAGATAAGAGGAAAGGTAGGTATATTTGGAACTAGCTAAATAAGTCAGTGATGGTTCAATTTAAACCTAGATGAAAAGTCCCTAGTGAAGGGCCCTAGGGATCTCTCCTTGGTCCTGTTCATTCAGTCATTTGAAAGAAGGAATAGAGACCATGTTAATCAAATATGCCAATGACACAAAGCTGGAAGGCTGGCTAATGGGTTGGATGACTGAGGCAAGATCCAGAGATAACCTTAACTGGCTAAAAACAATGAACTACATCCGAGATAATGAAACTTAAGAAAGATAAATGTAAAGTCCCACACAAGTTTAAAACAGCAACAACTGCGCAAGTCTGGGTTCAGCTTTCCTTGCAGATGTCAACAGTTCCAGTGGAAAGGATCTAGGAGATTTAGGAGACTGTGAATTAAATATAAGTCATTCCCTGTGACATAGTAGCAAAATAAAAAAAAATTAAATTACCAATTACCTCAGAGTCCAGAATAAGGGAAGTGATATTGCCACTGCCCTCTGACATGTTAGAATCACTTATTGTTTTTTTTTTTTTTCATTTCTAGATGCCATATTTTAGGCACCTATTTAACAGGCTCTACTTCAGAGAGCACAACTCTGACGGGCTGGCCACCTCGTTCAAATGCAAAATGTGTGCTTGCCAAAAAGACTGTCTTATGGAGAACTCACACAGAGCAAACGTTCACATGGTGGTCAGAAGAAGCAATTCAAGATCTCTCTTAAGAATTCTGGAATTGATTGTGCGACATGGGAAACACCGGCACAAGACTGCCCAGCATGGCATGCCCACAGCAGAGGAGGTGTTGTACTCTATGAGCAAAGCAAGATTGAAATAGCTCAAAAGAAATGTAGGATGCACAAATTTAGAGAATGCACTCCAAATGTTCACATGGACTATTTGTGCCTGACCTGTGGCAGAACATTCCGAGTTCATACCGGTCTGATCAGTCACAGTCGGATACACTAAAATTGGACTCTAACATAGTGATATCATTTTGTTCTCTTCGAGAACGAAGGACAATAACCAACCAGGTGCAAATGTAGAAAAAAGGTGACGAAGATAGTTTGGAAACTACACAATATGAGAATCGGCTAAATAAATGCGGAGCCTCGAATAGAGAAGGGGGCAGCTAGACGGCTCACTGGGCCTGGAGTTGGGAAGACATAGGTTCAAATCTGCCCTCAGATGCTTGACTAGCTGTGTGACCTTGGGCAAGTCACTTAAAGCTATCTGCAACTAGGTAATTACGGTGCTGGGCCTGGAATTGGGAAGACTCGAGTTCAAATCTAGCCTCCACACTTACCTACCCTCTGTTTGCCTTAATCCACTGGAGAAGGAAACGGCTAAGCACTCAAGTAACTTTGTCAAAAAAAAAAAAAAGCCCATGGACAGTAGAGTCCATGTGGTCATGAAGAGTCAGACACGACTGAATAACAGAGAAGATTTAGGAAGGACATGAAAACTCCAAATATCTGAAGAGTTGTCATGGGAAAGAGAATGAAGACTTTTTCTGCTTAGCCCCAGGGAGTAGAACTGAAAGCAGCATATGACAACTACAGAGAGGCTGGGAGAATGGGCTGCCTCAGAATCAGATGGTCCTCATCACCGCAGGGCTCTCCGCAGCGTCTGACTGAACACGTGCTGTGAATGTTGTCAAGGGGGATGAGGGACAAGTTAGGCTGGCCACCTCTGACGTGCATCACTGTCAATACTGTTCTTTCTCTTCCTCCTTCTGCCATCTGACATGCAGCATTTTAGAGTTAGATTCACTACTTAAATACAGACTTTTTTGTATAATTTCTATGTTATTGTCTTCTCCACAATTACATTGCAACCTCTTAAAGGGCAAGGACCACATTTTATACTTAACTGATATCAGCTTTCTTTCTCACCTTGGTGCTCTTCTCCAGCAGAGCACCTAACACAACATTAGGCACATAGCAGTGCTTAATAAATACATTCCGATTCACCTGTTGCCCTATACTTGATAGTATGGCACATGAAAGGAGTCAGGTGGTCTAGGTTTTAATTCCAGTGATGTTATTTCAATTATGTCTGACTCTCTGTGACCCCATTTGGGGTTTTCTTGGCAAGGATACTGGAGTGGTTTGTCATTTCCTTCTCTAGCTCATTTTACAGATGAGGAAACTGAGGCAAATTGGGTTAAGTGACTTGCCCAGGGTCACACAGCCAGTTAAATGTGTGAGGCTTGGATTTGAACTCAGGTCTTCCTGACTCCAGGCTTGGCACTTTATCTATTTCACCACATAGCTGCCCCATTTTAGTTCCAGTACCACTCTGGATAAGTCACTTAATCTCCCAGGTAAAAAATCTACAGAATTCCTGCCTCTTTCTTATGAGGTTTTAGGAAGAAAAGCAGAAAAAGATCCAACACTGTCATGATTTGTTTTCATGGCTTGAATTAAACTTGTCTAACATTAAGATGTTATTGATTGAACAAAATAATAATCTGCTGGGAAAAAAATCTCCTGGTTATATGACAGGTATTCAAAAGAACCACCCTTGGGAGTAAGGCTGCAACTAATTGCTAAAGGATCATAAGATCCATCACAAATAGATAACATTTCAAGTTTTATAAGCACTTTCTTTACAACAAAGATGTTGGGTATATAATATGAATGATATTTTACAAATTAGGAAACTGAGGCTCAGTGATGTTATGTGAAATTTGCCCAGGATAACCCACCTAGTAAAGCGGTAGCACTTGGATCTGACATCGGGTTTTCTGCATCTAATACTAGTGTTCCTTCCACTACATCCTGCTGCCTTAAGCTTCATAATGGATGAATACAGCACCACCCCATTGGCAAAAATACTGTTCTTTGTTTATTCTCTCTTAGAGGGGAAGCTTGGTAGAGAGAAAACCAGTCTCAGAATCAGGGCAACCTGGCCTCAAGTCTTACCTTCAACATATACTGGCTATGCAACCCTGGGCAAGAAAGTCGTTTCCCTTCTGAGTGTTCGGAGCAATTCTCTAAGACTATAACTTGCAGAGAAGGTGCCTTCCTGCATTGGTCCCTCATCTAAGAGTTCCCTAGATTGAGGAAATCTCAGGTCCACGCCCTATACACTGTACCAGGCACCTCCTTCATCAATATGGCAGATGTATTGCATTCTACATAGAGATGCAGAATTGCCTAATATGTTACACATTTCAAGTCTTTTGCGATTGAAATGGACTCATTCACCGGCAAACTCTAAAGTAACTAAGAAAATAATAACCATAAGAATGCTGTTGTTAATATAAAGAATTAATAAATTAAAAATAAAATAATAGTAAATTTAAAAATAATAAATAAAAAATAAATTAATATGAAGAATTGATGTCATTCAAACCATTATCAAAAATACATGCCTGGGGCAGGAGGGGGGCTTCCCTCTGGAAGTGGTGATGGCTATCCATTGAGTCACCCACTCTCCCTCACGTGGTTCCCCTTCTAGCTAAAGGCACGTAACTACCAGTCGGCTACATGCATTTAACAGAACAGCCTAGGGCTACATGATAGGACACAAGGCAACCTAGACTTTTCAGGGATGGAATCAGACAACTGACATGATATGAGAGACCAAAGAGTCAAGAATGACTTGAGTTGGGAAACTGGAAGGACGATGGTGCCTTCAACAGAAACAGGCTATTTTATAGAAGAGGTATGTTTGGATGTAGAGGAGAGAGAAGGGTTTCTGTTTTAGATGTACTGAACTTGAGATGTCTACCAGCATATATACTCAGGGAGAGATATCTAGCAGGCAACTGATGTATAACTGGAATTCAGGAGAGCATTTAACCCTAACTGCATCAATTTGGGAGTCATCTGCATAGAGATAATACTTACGCCTATGGAAAATGAAGAGGTTTCAAAGACAGAGAATTTAGAGACAAAATAAAGGAAGCCCTCAGATTGAGTTTTAGGGGATACCCATAAAAAGCATGCAGGAAATGGATGGTGATCCTGCAAAAGAAACTTTAAAAGAGCAGTCAGATAGGTAGAAGAATCAGGATAGTGGTCATGGAAGCCAAAGGAAGAGAGTCCAGGAGGAGAAGGCTACAAAAAGGTCATAAGATTTAGCAGTTAAGAGATTGTTGATAACCTTGGAGGAACCAGTTTCAGTTGAGTAGTGAGGCAGATTGCAAGGGGTTAAGTAGGGAATGGATGGTAAGTAGAGGCAGTGAACATAGATGATTCTTTCTAGAAGTCTTACAATGAAAGGGAAGAGAAACGTAGAAGGATATTTTGAGGTGATAGTAGGATCACATAAAGGATTTTTTAAGATGGGGTAGACCCAAACATGTTGGTAGGCAGAAGTGAAGAAGCCAAAAGATAGAAAGACACTAAAAATAAGAGACAAACAATGTCAGATGGGGCGAGTTCCTGGGTGGGGATAGGACATGATAGAACTGTCCTGAACAAGTAAAAAGATTGTCCTTAGCAAGGAAAAGGGACACCTCTTACTCAGAGAAGGAATAAAGAGGAGGAGAGTGTCAAAGTAAATGTAGAAGGATCTTAATATGTGGTTTGGGAAGGATGAGGAAGGTCATGGTCACTGGCTTCTATTTTCTCAGTATAACAGGAGGTGATGATTTCTTCCAAGAAAGAAGGATGTGTCCATTTCCTTATCCTCCACACTCTTGAGTAATCATCCCTGAAAGATGTGCCTTTTTGCAGTCATCCCAATAAGTTGCTTGTAGCAATTTATCAAAGATTGTTTTCTGCCTATAACACCTGATTTAAACAGAAATCCAGGAATCATTTCCTATCTTTCCAAAAACATTACTACACTAGAAAGATGAGCTGCCCTGATGTGAAAGCTTGTTGCTCACCAATGGATCCCCATCCCCATCCCTCTTCTTGTCACAGTCCTGAATTCTAGCTTACCACCCAGGGTGTGAAAATGGGAAATTAGGCATGAGTCAATAGTTACTGATATTCTCGCATTTATGTTCGTGGTGTTCCAAGTGTTCAGTGTCCTCCTAAGATGTCCTGAAAAGTGATCCCTAAATGCCATGAACATCGTGTCACCTCCAGCACAAACATCCTCTACACATATCTAGTCTAGTACGGCTCTTATTCTTAGATTTGTTCTCTTTATTGCCATTTCCAAGTTGTATACTGTAAGGTTAGAGTCCACATGGGGTAACTCCATTCTCATTAATCAAAAGAACAATTTATTATTATGATAATCATGACAGATCTTTGTTCTGGCAATTGACTAACTGTATCCTTTGCTCTGGTCTCCCTTCCCTTTTTCTTCCCTCTGCATTGCTTTTCCAGGTGCTCTTCCTAATCCTTATTACGTAATGGAGTATGTTGTGTGTAATAAAGCCCTATGAGATATGCATGCATGTGTGGGTGTGCATTTGTATGTGAAAAAGAGATGGGGGGGAGAGAAAAGGGAAGCAAGGCATCATTAATAAAGGACTGAGGAAAGAAGAGAAAATTTGGAAGAGGCTGAAGGAGGGTCAATGAAAGAAGAATAAATGTCCATTTACCATGCTTTCTCAGAACACAGCAAACCTGAGAAAAAAGAGAAAAATTAAGGAAAAGCTATCTTCCCCAGGAAATTAACTTACAAACTCATATTTTTAAGTGATGGAAATTATACTTGAGTGATGGGATCCCCTAAAAATCAGAAATACTCCTTCCCATGGAGACCCCAAAATTCAGTGGATGGGGGGAAATCAAAGCATGCCATTTTTGAGAAATGGATAAATTTCAAAATAATACCTAAAAGTCTGGCTATGCAGCAGTAAGGAAGAACCCAGTTAAGATTAGATAAAAACAACTTTGTAGTGAACCCAGTCACCCCAGCAGTGTGATTTCTACTAGTAGCTCATGAGTCCAAGTAGAGGAGGCATATAGTATGAATGAACCAATCTATTGGGGAAGCCAATGCACAAGTAACTATAATGCAAATTAGAATGTGATAAACAGAGATGAGAAGCACAAACATAATTCTATGGGGTTTCAGAGAAGGGTAAGATCATTGGGATTTGAGAAGGATTCAAGAAGTAGTATTTAAAGTATCTTCTTCCACAGGAAGAAAATAAAGTACTTATTAATCATTATCAGGGGAAAGCATTATACTATGCAACCTCCAGGAAACACCACAGCTTACCCCATGAGCCACTGGGCAAATCTTTGCCTCTCACTAAAATCCAGAATCTTTTCTGTAGTTTCTACTAAGAAAAAATGGAACATAATAATTGGCATTCAAATAAAAATAGAAAATGAGGCAATGGGGATGGCAGTTGGGAAAGGAATATAGAGAGGGAAAGTAAATTAAACTCTTCCAAACCAACCCAATATTAAGTTCGAGTGGAGTGAGGATGGAAACTTCAGAGTGAAGGGCTTTGAACTTGGGGCTCTTACTGGTTAGAAGATAACTCATCTTACTCTTGGTGGGAGGAACCATGGGGCATTTCAAGATTTCCTGTGCCAGAAATTGACCCAGGGAAGCAGCTCTAGTCTGTCAGAGCTGGCTTCTCAGTGGCCTCCGACACAGCTGTAACCTAAGACCTTTCATGAATACTGCATCTGTCAGGTAAGGGGAAGTGATGCCTGGGTAATTAAAGCTGGAAGCTGGAGGTTGAGCTCACCAGCCCGATTGGCTCTGACTAGCTTTTGCTGTATGGAATACTAAACTGAATGAAAACTAGTATATTTCTATACCAGTATTCCCCTTAGCAAAGAAGGAGGAGACTTACAAGTACAGAAAAGAAAAGGAAAAAACCTCATTAAATACACGATGCCCAGGTAAGAGAATAAGGCTCTGCTTGGACTCTTCCACTGATGTGGAGTTCACTATCTAATAAGTTAGTTACCCTGCTGCTCTACTTTGATTCAATTTCCTTAAAAAAGTCCTTACTGCATGCAGAGCACAGCATTGAGGTAAGCTGGCTGCCTCACATGGATGGCTACACACAAGACTCAGCCATGCTTTGGACACTTTTATGCTAGCCCTGTGACCCATCACAGAGGAACGTAGCCATGATTAAATCCATACTTGCAGTACTCCTTCAAAGGGTAGGCCAATCCACTCTCCTTTGGCTCCAACCACTATCTCTAACATTCCAAACCAACATACCCTTCCTGGACTATTGCAACAGCCTTCTGGTTGGTCTCCCTGACCTCAAGTCTCTCCCTGCTTCACTCCATACTCCCCTCAGCTGTCAAAGTGATCTTCCTAAAAGTGCAAATCTGACCATGTCGTTCAATCAACTATTGTCAACCTATATAAGTCCTATTGCCTCCAGGTTAAAATATAAAATCCTCTGTTTAAAGCCCAGAATCTATATAGAATCTACTTAATCTTTTCTTGTCACTCCATAAAATAGTAGAAAATAAATAATGCAATCCCAAATGATCTCTTCTCTGAGCTAAACCTCCCAAGTTGTTTCAACAACTGCCCTGTGACATGGTTTCCATTTATCTCACCAATCTAGTTGACTGTCTCTAAACAATTATTAAGTTTGCTGTCTGTCAAAACTTGATGCTTAAAACTAGACAAAACACTCCAGGTGAAAGACAGCAGCAACACCGACCACCTCAGTAGCATTTACATACCACTTCAAGATTTACAAAGCACTTTACAAATATTATCTCATGTCATCTTCAGAGCTATCATGGGAAATAGGAACTATTTTGTTTCTCATTTTACAGAGAAAGAAGTTGAGGCAAACAGAGGTTAAGTGATTGGCCCAGGGTCACACAGCTAGTAAATATCCAAGACAAAATTTGAACTCAGGTCTTCCTAGCTCCAAGTCCAGTACTAAGCACTGTGCTGCCCACTTGCCTCTAGGAAATTAATAGCACAGAATATAGAAGGGCTATCTCTCCAGATCTGGATGCTGAATACACACATACATACACATACATATTATATATGCATATATATAATGTGTATGTTTATGTATACATGTGTTTGCAGATATGTGTGCATATATGTACATATTATGCATATGTGTGTATGTGTACATGTGTGCATATATGTGTATGTGTGTTTGTGTGTATGTAGTTGTAGTTGTAGTGGCTTAGGGAGAGAGAGACATTAGAAGTTTGCCTTGGGGCCCTTCTTATTGTCAAAGGTGGGTACAAACTGTCAGTCTTAAAGCATCCACCTCTGAGCATACCCTTTCTTCTTCTTGGCCACCTTGCAAATCTGACCCTTTACTTTTCGAGCTCAGGACAAAGAGTCATGACCTTCATCTGGTGGCATGAAGCCAGTCACTTCCAAAATGGATAATGGTTCCACCCCCCCACACTGCTCCATGACAACTTTTCATCCTCAAAGGAGGAGCCACAAAGAAGCTAGGCCTAGTACTCTGGAGCAATACCTTCCAGGGATGCCACATGAGCCTTGATATGGGTGATGGTCTCCTGACCCATATCCTCCTTGGGCATAAACAAATAGCTGCATGATAGTGATACAGACATGCTCCTCTTGTTCCCACCTCAGGGAAGGTGAAGACCAGAATGACCACAGCTCATCGCAATGCAGTAGACATTAATCTCATTTTTAGCATCAGCATCATAATGTTGGATTTCTTCCCACATAAACTGCTGTCAAACTAGGTCTCTCCCACCTGTACTTATATAATTGTATTAAAACTGCAAGCAGGACTTTACATTTATCTCCATAAGGTCTTATCTTCTTTTAGCCCAACGATCCTGGTACTGCCATTCAATATGTGAGATAACCCACTCTCTCCTTTGTGTCATGCTTTGTCTTGTGGTAGTGGAAAGAGTACTTGATTGGGAGGACAGAAGACCTAAACTCAATTTCAGTTCAGTCACAATTTGCGTGCCTTGAGCAACTCATTTAACATCTTTCGATCTCAGTTTCCTTAATTATAAAATGAAAGTTTATTAGAAGATTTATGAGGTTGCTTTTAGCTCTAAACTATGAGCTTTTATCCTTTTCCGAGTCACTAATTAAAAATGTTAAGCAGAATGGGGGGAGTGCCAACCTGGAGTATCTCACTAGAGATTTCCTCATGGTTCAACACAGATTCATTAATTGATCCTCTATGGGAACAGAGGTACAGGCAGATATGACCATGTAATCCTGGACTATCACCCAACCCAAGTTTACTCATCTTGTCTACAAGGACATCATCTGAGATCCTCAGATGTTTGGCTGTGTTACGGTAATTGCAAAGTCCTGTGCAAGAAAGTGAAGACCTTTGTGCGTGGATCTTCTAGGTTTTTGGGCTTTTTTAAATAAGTGTTTTTGAAAAAGAGTTAGGATGTCAAAAGAGAAAGGTGTTTATGGGAAGTAAAAAGTAAGTTAAGAAATTATATTGAAGAATGGAATTTCCATTTCTAGGCTATTGCTTAAAACAGAAAAATGAGTGAATCTAGACTAAAGACGGTATAAAGTGAGGACCAAAAATAGATACTTGTCTGGAGACTTGCTGAATGGTGGAGAATTAATAAATCAATCAAGAAATATCTATTAAGCACCTATTTAATAAAGAATACAGTACCTGCCCTCAAGGAGCTTATATTTTGTCTAATATGCTGTCTAAATTAGAAGTGACATAGGAAGGAAAATGGTAGTGAAGGGGATCAGTAATTCACTAAAAACAATATTCAGGAAGACAGGTTATCACAATAACCATGACCTCAGATTTCTATGCAGAAATGCACATAGAACGATTAATGAAGTAAATGAGTGACTTTATGGAAGAAGGTAAATTAGACCTCACAGTGATCAGGCTCAGCCTACTTTATTCAAAAAGAACAGACTAAAATTATACATACATCTTCTGGAGGAGCATTTAACAAATTCTTGACTTGATTTCATTCTTTGAATAGCAGAGGAAGTAATAAGGTGACTTACCATTCTGACCAATGAGGAAGACACGGTTGTTGAATAGGATAGGACTAGAGCTGGATAGGGAACTGGCCACTCTACTTTAGCGTTCACAATAGCTAAACGAGGAAAATGATGGGCATAGTCTGACTTCTACCAGGTAGGCATCTAGGTGCCATAATAGGCAACGGCACCCAAATTCAAATCCAGCCTGGGGTACTTACTAGCTGTGTGACCTTGGACAAGTCACTTAAGCTCTGTCCACCTCAGTTTCTTCATCTATAAAACGGGGATAATATCTACCTTCCATATTGTTGTGAAGATCAACCTGCCATAGAGTGGCTGATGAATAAGAGCTTCTTTCCTTCCTTCTTTTCATTCTTCCTTCCTATATTTGGGAATAGATTTTAAAGAGTGAAAGAAAGTATAGACAGGATCCTATAATCGAAAATTCTACCAGGTAAGTTGGCTCAAGAGGAATAGAATGTTCTCAAGAACAAATTTTGATGATACAAAACAAATCACTAAAAAGAAGAAAAAAAGGAAAAATCGTCTAAAGAGAAAAATGTGACTACGGAAGGAATTAACTAACCAAAGCATAGTTTGCAAAGGTGTATACAGAAAATGGAAGCACAGGTAGGTAAGGGAGGATGAATATGAGCTTGCCCATATCAAGAGCATCAGAAAACCTAAAACCCAGAGAGATAAAAGGTTTAAAATAAATTCTGAGGCCAATAAAAAGGACATTTTTTTAAAGCAATTGTAGAGACAAGAGGAAAATGAAAGATTAAAGAGACAAGAGTGCCGCTCAGTATGAAGGGGTTAATAATGACTGACGGAGAAAAGACAGAACTACTCCACATAGATATTCTGTTTCTATTTTATCTACCAAAAAGAATGATCTTTACCCTGGTAAGTACAGACCAAATATGATTTACAGGGAATTAAAACTCAAGAAAAGTGAAAAGATGATAAGGTACCTCTCTATATCCTCAACAAGTTCCAGTCCCTAGGCCTTGATTAATTAGATCCGAGGGCCCTGAAGTATCTGACAAATATGACTCTTGAGTAGTCAATGACAAATGAAAAACTGTGGAGAAGGGCAGACATGGTATATTACTGGAGATAGGCAAATATTGTCCCACCCAGCTTTCAAAAAAGGGAAGAGGATGAATTACACACACACACACACACACACACACACACACACACACACACACACACACACACGGGCGGGGGTGGGGGAGAGAGAGAGAGAGATAGAGAGAGAGAGCTACTGAACTACATTACAATTCCTAGAAAAATTCTAAAATGAGTCACTGAAGACAAAGCTTGTAAACATTTCAAGAGGGAAGTGGCAATTGTGAACAACCAACATCAAAGACAGGTCATGCTGTAGTAATCTCATTTTCCCTTTTGGTCTTTTTTTTTTAGGGCGGGATCACTGTAGACAAAGGCAAGAAGGTACAATTTTGGGAAAGCTGGATTAGGAGTCAGAAGACCTGAGTTCGAATTCTGGTTCAATAAATGTCATTTACCACCTATATAAGCTTGGGCAACTTCTTTAATTTAGATGAATCTTAGTTTCCTCAGTGGTGAAATGTGGGGATTGAGCTAGATAATGTCTAAAGTGTTTTTCAACTCGAAATCTGCAATTCCAAAATCAGAAGAATGCAGTATAAACAGTATGTACGAATTTTAACAAAGTAGTGTATTTTTTTTTTTCACGATGCCCTTGTAGATAGCATAAAAAGTGCCGCTTAGAGTTCAGTGGATTTGGAACTTCTGAATGACTGGAACCAAGGAGCAGCGACATCTGCATCAATGTCATCCAAGCGCCCCAAGGCTCCATCCTAGGCCCAGCTCTATTCAATATGTTTTTCAATGACTTGGATGAACAGATAGATGAGAAGCTTATCTGTTTACAGATAACATAAAGGGCTCTCATGTAAAAGAAAGATTAAACTTGTTCTGTCTAGTCCTAAGGACAGAACTAAAAGCAAGTAGCAGAAGTCACAAAAGAAATGAGTTTAGGTTTGATGTAAGGGAAAACTAGCTAAAATTTAGATCAATACAAAAGTCAAATGGGTTGCCTTGGAAAGTAATGTGTTCTCCCTCACTCAAGGTCTTCAAGCGAAAGCTGCATGACCACTTATCAGGGATGTTGGGCGTCCTGGGGGGATGTGGGAAAAGATGTATTTGGGTAATTCTGTTTCTAATTTCATTTCCATTTTCACTTCTGTTTCTAATTCCATTTGTGTTTCTATTTCTAACCTTAACCCTAATCCTTCTAATGGCCTCTCTGAAATTCTGTGATACTATAATTCTGGATGATGGAATAGGGATCCAGAAAGATCATAACAAGCTGAAATAATGAGATGAATCTAAAATGATGAAATCTGACGGGGGCAAAAGTAAGTCAAGTTGTACATTGGGTTCTAAAATACCAATTTCACAAACACAAAATGGGAATGGTTGTAGATGGACAGTGATTCACATGAAAAAGATCTGAGATTTACAGTGAACTGCGAAGTTAATATTAACAGTGTGATGCAGCAGCTGGAAAAGCTGATGATGCAAACCCAGACTACAATAGGATAGACATAGTCTTGTCTCACTCTGCTAGAGGATTGTGTTCGATATTGGGACTGTATTTTAGAGAGAGCATTCACAAATCAGTACTGATCCAGAAGAGGTCAACCAAGATGAAGAGCGGTAAGGAGACAATTTTATCAGGATAAGTTTAAGAAAATGGGGAAAAGGAGAGGAGAGGGAGAGGGAAAAGGAGGAGAAGGAGAGGGAAAGGAAGAGGGAGGGGAAAAGGGCAGAGAAAAGAATTTGGAGGTACATGCCAGCCACCTTCAAGCATTTGAAGGGATATTACATGGAAGATGTATAAGACTTGCCCTTTTTGGTCCTGGCAGGCAGAATTAGGAACAATGGACGGAAGTTGCAAAGAGACAGTTTTATTCAATAGAAATAATAATAATAGTAATAGCCAGATTTATACTGCACTTTAAGGTTTACAAAGTACTTTACAAATATTATCTGATTTTTAAAAAATTCTCATAACAGTGCTGGAAAGACAGACCTGTACTAGGAAAATACCATGAGTGTGACCAGGGTGGTGACTGGCGAAAGGCAGACTGGAACTGGGGAGTTTTAAAACATGGGCAAGAATTTAAGGAGAGCTAGGTGGCACAGTGGATAGAGCACCTGGCCTGGAATCAGGAAGACCTGGGTTCAAATCTAACCTCAGACACTTACTAGCTGTATGACCCTGAGCAAGTTACTTAACCCTGTTTGCCTCAGTTTCCTCATCTGTAAAATGAGCTGGAGAAGGAAATGACAAACCACTCCAGTATCTTTGCCAAGAAAACCCCAAACGGGGTCATGAAGAGTTGGATACAAGTGAAAGTACTTTAACATGTCTATAGTTGTGTAAGTATCAGAAATGAGGGACTAGCTATGAAAAGCAATTTGCTCCTGTTCCTCATCCTTCTTGAGGTCTGGGTCACCTGATCATCTCCTCTACTTCTCCCTCCTTTCCTCTCCCCCATCCCTACATGAAGGAAAGAATCTTCCCACCTTAGTAGACAGAAGAGCTCAGCACCAGGGAAGACCCTCTGTCAATAAGAGCACTGACGTAAGAGTCGGGGTCTCTTAGTCCTGTCATTAAATAGTTCTGTAACTTTGGAAAAGGCATATGGCTCAGTTTCCTCACCTGTCAAATGAACAAAATGTCTGGCCCACTTACGTCACAAGGTTGTATGAAATTAAGTATATAAAAGTACTTTGAAAAATGCTAAGTGCTAGACAACTGTTGGATGGTGATAGGCGCTGAGCCGATGATTTTGTTAGTATTGGAAAGCCTCGGGTGAGGCAACTCTACCACTGTAGGTCAGCACCTAAATCACTGACTGAGAAGTTAAGGAACTTGCCTTGGGTCACACAGCTAGCATATGTTAAAATCGAGACTTTCACCCGGGTCTTCTTAGCTTCAAGGTCGGCTCTAGACAGTACACCAAGCTGCTTCTCAGATAAATGTAAGCTGTTATAATCAATAATTCTACTGGAGGGCAAAGTGCTGGGAATACAGTTAAACACCAGAAGAGGGGGCTCAGTGGTACAGTCTTATCCTAGAATTCCATGGCAGGGCAGTGTCCCAGGGAATCTAGGGCAGATGGCCGTCCTGCAGTCCCCACCCCCTTGTCCACCTCATGACATTAAGAGCTAATGAGCTCCCCTCCAAGCTGTCTCTTTGCAAAGGTAGCTGACCTCTTCTTAATCCCAGATTATGGTTTTAAAGTGGGGAAGCCTGCTTGCTGGCTGCCCCAGTTACAAAGTTGACACGTTGTTCTTATAGAGAGAACTGAGGCTCTTCCTCATCCCTCTTGAGGCCTGGGACACTCGATCATCCTCTCTATGTCACCCTTCCTTCCCTGCCCCCCATTCCCACAACAAAGAAGGAATCTTCCCATTCTAGCAGCCAGAAGAGCACATACCTCTGTCAGGCCCCAAGCCTGCAATCAGAAAGGGGAATTAGCCAAAGACTGGGCAGTGGCATCCACCTCAAGCCAAGCTCTCAGTCCAAGTCTTAGAGGGGAGATTGGGACCTAGCTCTGCCCACTTGTTTCAGAGAGGCCAAGAAAAGCATAGGGACCATGGAGTGCCCATCTAGGGTCCCTAGGACCTGGAGGCGAGGATGTATTCCAACTGCGTGCAAAAAGGAACCAGAAGCTAATTCTCAACCATTTTGTCTGAGCAAAAGCCTCCACTTACCCCTGCAGAGATACACCCAGCCTGTAGTGCTTCATTCTTCCCCAAGGAGGAGGGGCAGTAGTAATTCTCAGACCACCTGGAAACTCTGCCTACCAGCTTTGCTGGCCTGCCACTAACTAATTAGTTGCATGATCTTGTGCAAATCTTCTAAGGGACAAATTCTGACAGACTAAGTTCATTTTTTTTTTAAAGAGTAACACTGTCAAATGCCTTGCTCAAATTCAGATATATACCATGGGCACAGCATTTGCTTAATCTGCCAGTCTGGTGGATGTGTACTAGATCTACGCATGTCCACTAGACCACCATCCCAGGAGAACGTCAGTCACAGTCATAGTTTATCTGGATTTCAGCAAGTCACCCATGAAATTGCATTACAAAATCACCTCCAAGGTCTAGTGCAATCTACAGCAGGGCAGGAATCCCAGACCAATGGAAAACCCACAATTCTGCTGGCTCTGAGCAAACAGGGCTTTCCAATTGGCTGAGAGAAGCAGCTACTCTTGCTTAGACCCAAACCTAGGTCAAGAACTTGCAGAGTTCGGATTGGGGGGAAGCAATCAACATCGAAAGCTTTCAGGTCCCCAGCCTATCCTTGAGATTCCCCACAATACTTAATACCCCCAAGAAAGCAGCAACAGGATGAGCCCAGACCTTCCCTCTATAAGAGCTGCAGAGCCCAGCCCTAATATCAAGTCCAATGTCAGGAAATAGGCTGGAAGAATGGGAAGAAAAAAAAAAAAGAATTCCACTGTAATGAGGGTAGGGACACTCAAGACGCAAACCCAGAAGAAAAGAACAACTCCAAAATTTTATACTTATTATCTCAGAGAAAAATATAACCTGAGCACAAACTCAAGTAGAGTTACTGGAATAGATAAGAAGTTTTAAAGAAGAGTTTAAAATATGTTTACAAATGGAATTAAAGCACTTGAGGGGAAAATTGGAAAAGAAATGAGAGACATGAAAGAACCTGGAAGAGAATTAATAGCTTGGCACAAGAGTTACAAAACCTTGCTCAAGCAGCAAACTCCCTAAAAATTCAATGACTCCATAAGGCAAGAAAAAATACTGAAACAAAGTCAAAAGGCAAAAAAAAGGATAAAATGTAAGATACTCATAGCAAAAACAACCAACCTGGAACATAGATCAAAGAGAAACAAACATAAGAATCATTAGAGTATATCAGGCCTGCACAACATATGGCCCGTGGGCTACTTGTGCCCCCCAAGGAATTTTGGTGGCCTGTGAAAAATGTAGAGGAAGTTAAAAAAAAAAAAGTAAAGATGTAATGAGGGCTTTGTCTGTTCCCCACTTAACCTGTCCCACTAGTCACTATTGTGCCCATCATGTCACTTGGCCAGTGGGTTGCCACTGTGCACTAGCTCCTGCTTGTCACATGACCTTCGGCAACCAACCATCCTCAGTCTGTCTCTAGTCTGAGAGGAGCGAGAGTCATATCTTTTCACAGTTTTCGGCGTTGAACAGGGAGGAAGTGAGTGCAGCCACTCACCACCTCAGCTGACACCCGCTATTCGATGAGCTGCAGCAATACAAGGGCTTCTTCCCCTCCCTTGCTGTACAGCCACCTTCCAAATTACATGAGTGTCTGGCGCTCTCTCCAAGGTCAAGGGACTCAGTTCAGTATTTATTTGTATGTAAGCAATTGCTGTGGAGATTTTTTGGTTCTAACATTAAAGTTTTGAGGGTAACTTTATAAAATGGGTGTTAAAAATAAACAGAAGATTGAATCAGAACATAGACTGTTTAATCCAGAGAGGACAAACAGATACTTGTTTACTTACATGAGAGACAAGGCACAAAATATTGTACCTTGTTTGCCAAGAAGTAATAGGTATTCCGAAGGAATACAATTTTCGTCACCATTTCAAATCAAAACATGCTGAATTAAGCTAATTGGACACCATCGAAAAACAAATTAAAGTGTCCAAATTGTTGAAAAATCTCAGTGGGGAACAAGGGTTTTTCAATAAAGTAAACTCAGAAAATGAGGCAGCTACTGAGGTTAGTTTTCAAATTTCTAAAGAAATCGATTTTAAACATGATTCTGGAGTAGATAAACTGATTTGCTGACAAGAAGTGCAATATGTCCTATTAATTAAATGTAAACAGTAAGAAAACCTGAAAAATTTATTAAAATTTGTACCACTTATCAAAGTAATTTTTTAATATTAATGTGATTTCATGATAAATAAAAATAATAAGTGTAATTAATTGATATTAATTGAAATTTCCTTTTTAAAAATATGGTTTATTTGCAAAATAGTTTAATCATTAATTATACATTTACTTGGAAAGTGAGCTGCTACAAACCTATCTGCAGACCAAAGAAGTTCCATGTAGGTCTGGACTATATGAATGTCATGACAAAAAAAACCAAACAAACCAAAACCAAAACTAGACATCATATTAAAAGAAAACTGCCCACATTTCTTAGAAACAGAGGGCCAAGTAGAAATAGAATCCACTGGTCACTTCCTGAAAGAAACTCTCAAATAAAAATTCCCAGAACATCATGGCCAAAATTCAAAGTTTCCAGGTCAAAGAAAAAATACTGCAAGCAGGCAAAAAGCAAGAAGTCAGGTACTGAGCAGTAAGAATCCCATATGATTTAACAGCCACCACTTTTAAGGAGAGGAGAATTTGGAACATGATATTCCGAAAGGAAAAGAATATGGGCTTACAGCGAAGAGTAACTTACCCGGCAAAAGTGAGTATAATGCTATAGAGGGAAAAATAGATATTTTAATGAAACAAAGGACTTCCAAGCATGATGAAAAGACTAGAGCTGCAGAGAAATTTTTCAAGTTCAAGTTTCAAGTTCAAACACAGGAATGAAGAGAAACATAAAAATAAGAATTAACAATGATAAAAGATTAAATAAGAATAAACTGCTTATATTCAAATATGGGGAGATGTGTCCTCTCTGATCCGTATCATCATCAGAGTTCATAGAGACAATCCAATTAGAGAAGGCCTTGGGAGTGGTTCTGTTACATCTTGATAATCTTAAGAAAAAATGGGATGGGGAGGAAGAGGAATACAGTGGAGGGGAAGAGAAAGGAAGGTTAAAGAAAATTATCTCACATAATGAGCGTGCATAAATAGATATCTATAATGAGCATGCACAAGTAGATATCTATACAAACAAGGAAGGGAAATGGAAGGGAAGCAGCTGATACTTGAACCCTCATTTTTATCTGAATTGGTCAAAAGAAAGAAGAACACATACACAGGTGGGGAAAGAAACACAATTCAATCAACAGTGAAATAGAAGGGAAAAGGTAGAAGGGGAAGGGGGAATTAGAGGGAAGGTAGATTAAGGTAAAGATTAGCCTTAAGCAAATCAAAATTTAAGGCTATACAAAAATACTTATATCTCTTTTTGAGGTGGCAAAGAAGGAGAACCTGAGGGGGTGCCCATAAATTGGGGGGTGGATAAATAAACTATGGTATATAAATGTGATGGAATACTATTGTGTTAAACTCTTATTAACATAATGACCAACAAGGATTCCAGAGGGCTAACGAAGAAACTGGTTTCCCAACTCCTGATAAAGAATTGAAGGACTCTTAAGTTAAGAATGAGATATAGGCTATAACCAATCTGGAAATATGTTTTGATTGTCTATATGTGTGAGTAATGGATTTTGTTTTACTTGTATTCTCAATGGGTGGGTTTGGGGTGGGAGAATGAGAAAGTAGATTTCAGCTGATAAAAATGTATGTATAAAACATATGTGTTTTACAAATATAATTATATAAAACATCAAAATGTATACATGTTTCTAATATACAACATATTAACATACACATATATATATGTATATGTTTTAATATATATCAACTAAAATCCACTTAGCACTCTGATCAATACAATGACCAACCACAATTTCTGGTGAAACATGCTGCTGCTCACCTCCCGACAGAGAGATGATGGACTCAGAGAATAGACTGAGATGTAAATTCATTGCAGGGAGGGGAGGGAGAGAAAGCTAATCTTTGAAAATACAATAAAATTTAATTTAAAAAAAATTTTATAAGAAAAAAGAATGTCCCAGCTGGGAGAGTATCCCCCCCCCAAAAAAAATTACCCTGGAGGTAATAGAGAGTCATTAGAGTTTACTGGAGTGGGGGAGGGACATGGTCAGACCTATACTTTGGGAAGGCGACTAACAGATGAAGGTAGCATGACCTAGAATGGAGAAAAACTTGAGGCAGGGAAGCCCACTGCAATAATCCAGACGCGAAGTGATAAGGGCCTAAGCCAAGGTGGTGGCAGTGTCAAAGGAGAGAAGGAGGCATATTCCAGAGATGTTACAAAGCTGAAATCAACAGGCCTTAGCAATAGATTGGATATAAGAGGTGACAGAGAATGAGGAGTCAAGAATGATACCTAAGGTTGAGCCTAGGTAACTGGGAGGATGGTGGTAACCTCAACAGTAATAGGGAGTTTAGAAAAGCAGAGGGCTTGGCAGGGGGGATGATAATGGGTTCAGTTTTGGATATCTTGAGTTTAACATGTCTATGGGACATCCAGTTCAAGATGTATAAATAAGCAGTTGGAGATAAAAGATGAGTCAACAAAGAGGTTAAGGCTTGATAGGTAAGATTTAAGAATCATCAGCAGAGAGATATTTGAATTCACGGAAACTGAGAGATCAACCAAGTGAAATATAATAGAAGGAAGAGAAAGGAGGGGAAGGGAGGAGAGGGAGAGGAAAGAGGGCCTAGACAGGAATGGGGAACCTGAGGCCTCAAGGCCACATTGCAGCCCTCTAACTGAATCCAAACTTCGCAGAACAAACCCCCTTAATACAAAGACCCTACTCCTGGCCTAGAATGTCCTGTGGGACACCATGGTTAATGGGTGTGACTTGAAGGAAGATCCAGCAAAAGGGATGGAGAAGGGGTGCTCGTATAGGCAAGAGGAGGAGTAGTAGAGAGTAGAATCATGAAAACCTAGGGAGAGGTGTCAAGGAGAACAGGGTGATTCACAGTGTGAAAGGCTGCAGAGAGATTAAGAGGATGAGGATTGAAAAAAAGCCATTAGAATTGGCAATTAAAGGATATTAACTTTGGAGAGAGCAGTTTGCTGAATGATAAAGACATGCTAGACTAGAGAGAAGATGAGTAGAAAGGAAGCAGAGGCACCTGCTGTAGATGGTGTTTTCAAGGAGTTCAACCACAAAAGGGAAGAGAGATAGAGGACAATAGTTAGCATGGACAGCAGAATCAAGGGAAGAGTTTTTGAGGTTGGAGAAGAATGAGTTGTGTCTGTAGACAGAAGCAGCCAGCAGACAAGAGACTGGAGATTAATTAGTGAGAGTGGGGATGATAGAGGGGGCAATCTGCTAGAGGAGTCAGGATGAAATGAGATTACTTACGCACATACAGGGGGCTCGCCTTGGCAAGGAGAAGGGCCACCTCTTCCTGTGAGGCAGGAGTGAAGGACAAGATAGTTTCAAAAAGCATCTTAGTGATATGAGATGAGCATAAAAGGATAAAAGGGAATGGCCCCAGTTTTTTCAGTGAAAAGTCAAGGTTCTCATCTGAGATGGCGGGGAGAGAAATCACTGAATGATGGTGGCAGTGAATAGCTTGGAAGTGGCAAGGGGGAGCAAAAAGCGTTCCAGCTCCCCCACCTCACAGAATGAGTGAAAGTATAATAAAGGCTGGAATGAATGACTTGTAAGGCTGTGTCATCAGGAGGGAGAAAAACCTCAGGGAAAGTTGGCAAAGGGAAGCAGTGGGAAAGGAAAAGTTTTGTTACCTATAGGGCAGGCATTCCAGAGAGCATGGTGGAAGGGGGAGGGTGGCTTTAGAGTGAGAGATTAAGGAGGTGGGGTTGACAGGGATGGGGATAGGACTTAGGGAGTGGGACAGTGAGAGAGCAAAGAAGGAGGTTTGAATAGTGATAGCATGATAACAGCCTCAGCTTCTGAATCACTCCAATAGGAAAGGTAGGACCAGGTCAGAGTTTGTTAATCATTAAGAGATAAGTTCTGGTAGGTTATATACATCCCTAGGGATTTTGAGTGGCTGTCTTCTCAGGGTGTTAGGAAGTTAGGAGTTACAGAGGAGTTGTTAGCAGTTTCTCACAAAATTGTTTTGATTGTACCTGGTATTTATTTACTCATCCTTATGTCCTGCAATAGAACATAAGGACCTTGAGGGCAAGGACTGCTACATGTTGATCTTTGTCTCCCTATCCCCTAACACAGTGCCTTGTGCATAGAAGGCATATAATAATACATGTCTGATGAATTGACTGTGTAAACTGATGAGGCTGGAGTAAATGACTTCTAAGGACTCTTTCAACTCTGAATCTATTACTTAGATGCTAAGTTAGAAATGGTAGACCTGAATCTATTAGATGAAGTTAGAGATGGTAGACCTGAATCTATCACTTAGATGAAGTTAGAGATGGTAGACCTGAATCTATCACTTAGATGAAGTTAGAGATGGTAGACCTGAATCTATCACTTAGATGAAGTTAGAGATGACAGATCTATCAATTTCCAGATGGCACAAAGTTGTGAGGAAAAACTAACATCTTGGACAAAAGAGTTAAAATCGCAAAATCTCTCAGGGTGGAAATAGCGAGTTGAAGCTAGCAAGATTAAGTGTAATAGCTAAATAGAAGATCCCGCAGCTAGGAGGTTTCAGACATGCTTTGGCTGAGACTCTTTCAACTCTCCACTGTAAGTTGCTGAAATGCTGCGGTCTAAGGTTAATGCACAGTATTTTTTCAATATGAAGTGTCTACTTTCCTGGAGCCCAATGAACATAAAGGACTGTTTGGCTGTTGTATGTTTCCTATAGAGCCAGCAGGGCATAGTGAATAAAATTGCTGGCCTTGAAGTCAAGAAGAGCTCTGACATGCAAAGGCTGTTTGACTCTGGGCAAGTCCTTAAACCTTTCAGTATTCTAGGCCAGAAGTGTCATACTAACTCATTGGCCACGCACAAAACTTCCAAGTGGGGCCAGAAAAAGATTAAAATGTAATAGAGAAATGTTTAACAAAGTAAATAAAACTGAAGGGGACCTCTACATAAAGCAATTTTTACGTGGGGAAGGAAGTAAGGGTGTGGAAAGAGGTGACAAGCACACGGTTTAATGAGTCCTGGGGGCTCAGACAGAGAAGTGAGAGCAGGAGGAGGAACAAACCAGGGAGGAGGCCAGGCCTGGCTGGAAGGGAGAGGAAGGACACACAGGAGGCAGACATATGGGGGTAGGACATGGCACAGACAGGAGTGGGCAGGTGACATGCAGGGGCCAGGGACAGACACTCCATACCAGAGCACCGAGGGATGGAAGACAAGACACAAGGGGGTCAAACATGCAGGCCAGTGAGCAGAGAAAAGGTCTCCTCTCTCAACGCTAGAGGTCTCAAGTCAAACCCCATTTCTACTTTCAATTGGAGGGTTTTTTCAGAGGTTTGTTTGGTTTTTTGGTGGGGGAGCAGGGTGGAAGACTGCCAAGGGGCAGGAGCAGAGAGACAGTACAGTACTATACCATAAAGTTAAGATAGGTGGTTTTGGGAGGATGCAGATTTCTTTCAGAATTCTTAATGTAAAGTCAAATTTGCATAATGAGAATTTGTGTAAAACTGAGAACCGTTTCGATATCATAATGTTAATTTGTAGGTTTCTTAAGTCAACACTTGGCTGGCAGGAATCCATTTTTTTTAGTATGACCCCACTGTTCTAGGCACCTTTAAGACTGTAAGTTATAGAAAACATGCTGATTGATCCACATTGGTAAAAGGAATTTGCTCACCCAAAAGTTACCAATACCAATGAAATTACAGGTCCACAGATTCCAAACTATATTACAAAACAAACTACACTGCAAAGCAGTAATCATTAAAATGATTTGGGACTGTTTTAAAAATAGAGAGGCTGATCAATGGAACAGATTAGATACACAACATGCAAAAACCTTTCTGTAAACCCAAAGACATCAGTTATCACTACTGGCAAAAAATTGCTAGAAAACTGGAAAGCAGTTTGGCAGAAATTACATATTCACCAATATCTGACACTAATACACACGTGTGTATGTATGTAAATATATGAAGACAAATCTCAAATGGATATTTGATCTAATCGACATTAGAAAGGACATCATAAACAAATTAGAGGAACAAGGAAGAAACTAAGGATCAGATCTATGGATGGAGGAAAGTTCAGCGATAGAGAGGATCACCAAAGACAAAATACACAATTTGATTATATAAGATTTAAAACGTTTTGATATAAATAAAGCCAATGCATTTAAAATTAGAAAGGAAACAGGCAACTTGAGAAAAAAAATCTTTACAACAAATTTCTCTGAAAAAGATCTCATATCTAAGATACATAAGGAAATTTATAAGACTAAAAGCCATTCTCCAACAAATATGTTGTCAAAGATAACACAGTGGATAGAGTGCCCAGCTAGAGTCAGGAAGACCTGAGCTCAAATCCGACCTTGGACACTCACTAGCTGTGTGACCCTGAGCAAGTTACTTAACCCTGTTTGCCTTGGTTTCCTCATCTATAAAATGAGCTGGAAAAGAAAATGGCAAACCATCCCATATCTTTGCCAAGAAAACACCAAATGAGGTCACAAAGAGTCAGACATAACTGAATAACCACAACAACAACGTGAAGAGGAATTTTTCAAAAGAAGAAATCCAAGCTAGCAATAACCATATGATAGCCTTCAAATCACTGATAATCAGAGAAATTAAAGCAAGCCTGAGATTCTACCTTATGCACACCAGAATAGCAAAATGTCAAGAGGAAAATGTTGGAAGGGCTATGGGAAAACAGACACACCAGCATATTGCTGATGAAACTGAAAACTGGTCCAGCCCCTCTAGAAAGCAATAGGGAACTATGTCCCTACTGTCACCCAACAGTACCTAACATTTGGCCTAGTCATACCATTACTCTATATATCCCCAAAAGATCGAAGAAAGAAGAAAAGGATACATAGGTACAAAAATATTTTTACTACTACCTCTTTTTATAGTAGTCTCTAAACTGGAAACTAACAGATAATAGCTAGCAGTGTTTACGATTTGCAAAGTGTTTTATGTATGTTAACTAATTCTATCCTCTACTAAACTAAGGAAATGCCCACCTATTGGGGTATGGCCACACAAATTATAGTATATACATGTGATGGACTATTATCATGCCATGAGACATACAGAGTTTCAGATAAAAATGGGAACACCTGTATGAAGTGAAGCAGTGAAGTGAACACAATTAGGAAAATAATTTATACTATGACAAGATTATAAAGAAAAATAATTTGGAAAGGCTTTAGAACTCTGACCTATATAATGATAAATCACAAGTCCAAAGGACTGAAGATGAAACATGCTATTTACCTCCTGGCAAGGATGTGATGGACTTAAAATGAGGAATTTTGGAGATGGCCAAAGTGGGGATTGGTTTTGCTGGACTATGTATATTTGTTATGATTGTTTTCCTTTTTATTTTAATTGTTCAGTTGGGCAGAGAAAATAGGCAGGAAAAATAATAATAATAATACTTGTCAAAATAAAATTTTCAAAATATGAAATCATAGGTCCAGCCTATTCCTATTTATTTATGTTTCCTATGTTTGTTTATATGAGCCTGTGAGTTCTTTGCATAAAATCTAATGCATTTTCTATGGTGGAGGAAATGAAAAACTCTCTCATACCTGACATTTTTAAGAAAAAAAAAAGATGAAATGTAAGAGGGATAAATGTAAAGTCCTCCACTTGAGTTTAAGAAACAAGCATATAAATACAAGATGGAGGAGGTCTAGTTTGAAAGCCGGTGATATAAATAAAACTTTTTAAAGTTTTCTAGGGGTATGCTGGTAAATATTTAACAATTGGCTATCTGGGGGGAAAAATGTGCCACCATCACCTTTTTAAGCTTAATCTGTATTATTAACTTTCTCTCTATTACTTTCCAAAGTCTAGACTTTCGGTGAAACAATAACTCAAGCCCTGATTTATAGCATTTGCCAGTTTTCTAAAGGCAAATACACAGAAAATTTAACAATCAACTGCAGCCCTGGTTCCAAGGGCACCAGCAATACTCCATAATTAGCTTGGTGTGACAACCAAAAAATAAATGCGATCTGGGGCTGAATTAGTAGATACATGTATAGTGTCCATCGGTAGGAAGAGAGAATCATACTGCTTTTTGTCTTGGTCGGACTACACTTGAAACAGTGTTTGGGCACCATATTAGAAATGAAGCCCTCAAGGAGTTTACATGTACGTACACACAAGTATATAAATACAAAGTACTAAAAAGTAATTTCAGAAGGGCAAACAAGGAAGAAGTAATTCAAAATCATGTTAACTTGTAATTAATCATAAAGAGACAGGGGCAGGAAAATGATTGTTCAGTCATGTCTGACACCATGACCCCATCTGGGGTTTTCTTGGCAAAGATACTGGAGTGGTTTGCCATTTCCTTCTCCAGCTCATTTTACAGTAGAGGAAACTGAGACAAACAGTTAAGTGACTAGCCCAGGGTCACGCAGATAGTAAATGTCTGAAGTTGGATTGGAAGTCAGGAAAATGAGTCTTCCAGACTCCAGCACTCTGTCCACTGTATCACCTAGCTCTCCCCCAGAAGAATGATAGCTATGCTCAATTATTTGAAAGGTCTTTACTTGGAACCTCCATTTAAGGAGGGAACCCAGGCCTCACCCCCAACTCGTGTCTCATTCCTCTCTCTATAGCATTCCCTACTTCCTCCACTATACTCCCTCATTGGCTGTTCCTCCCAGAACATCCATTGAAGTGGCTGGGGGGAGGGGGAGTGCCCAGGCCAGTCCAGCCTTATTCATTCCAAGATGTTCTCTTGAATTTTTCTACTTTTGTCTACCTTTTCCCTATCCCCTTCCAACTTTCTTTCATGCATTATCTTTCCTCCATTAGAATGTATGCTCCTTGGCTGCAGGGCCTCTCTTTCTTTCATCTTGTATTTCTATTTCCAGAGCTTGGCACAGAGCCTGGCACACAGTGGATGCTTAATAAATGCTGGTTGACTGATTGACACAGATGAGAAGTCAGACTTATTCTGTATTGTCCTACTGGACAGAAGTAGAACCAATGGGTCAAAGTTACAAGCAGAATGACCACTTGTTAAGAACGTTGTAGATGGGATTAATGTTTGGAGTAAGGGCTGTACTAGACAACTTTTGAGGATGCTGACAAGTCAGTAAACCATAGAAATAATGTCATGATTCCACGTTTCCTCATCAGTAAATGTAAAATGCTAAAATAGATAACTTCTTTCTTCCTCTACCCCTCAGAATATACTTTAAATGAACTTTAAAAAAAAGTATTCATCTTACAAACTGTTTTGCAATTCAAACATACAATTGCTTGCAAAAACAGTTTAGGAAAAAAGTGTAAAAAGACTAATGAGAAAATGATGAAACCAGTACATGTTTCATATAGCTCCAACTTTACAGTTTTCTTGCTTCATAGACATCACTGTTCCTTCAGTGGCTCTTCCGGGTGAAAAGAAATACTTTTTCTGCCAGGTTTCATTTTCCCACCCTCTGGTACCAATTAGGATTTGTCTTTTAAAATCCCAAACACAGACATAACTCATTTTTCTAATATGGAGCATATCATTTCTGCTGGTACTTTGTTTGGATGAAGCTGGTGTTTTAGAGCTGTCTCCTGGGGAAGGTAGGTGGCACGGAGGATAGAGCACCAGCCCTGGAGTCAGGAAGATCTGCAAGTCACTTCACCCTGACAGTAGGAAGAGGAAGTAGAAGAAGGAGAAGAAAGATAAGGAGAAAAAGAAGAAAGTTTGGGTTTTTTTCTAGAAGAATTTGATTTTTCCTCTTTGCCATTTTTGTTGATTTCCCTGTCTGAATCACTCCAGGATGAGCTTGAAGATATAAACTCCTTTGATTTGAGCATCACTCCATTTCTGCAGCCACACATTCTGCGGCTTGCTGGGGAGCACAATTAGATCATTGCTAAGGTCCTCTCCAACTCTACCATTCTATGAAGCTAGGAAGGCAGGGACTGTTCTTTTGAGTCTAGATTTACTTGGCCTTCTCTGAGCTTGCCTGAGCCCAAGAGGTATGTATGACATAAGAACTATTGATGTATTGATAACGGAGTGTTCATTTATCTTTTGCATATCAATTTATCTCAGAAATTCAGAACTGAAAGAAGCCTTTGAGGCTGTCTAGTCCATCTTGTAACTGAATCAGAGTATAAATGGTCAACCGGCTTCTGCCTCAAGGCCCCCCATGATAACACATTTGAAAAAGTCAGAGACTTGGTTTGCTCAAGTTCTGTACTTAAAAAACCACACAAATTAAATATTTAATGTATGGGAAATGTGGCAATTCAGCTAATGTTAGAGAAAAAGTTTACTGAAATGCAGTAACTCTTAGCTAGCACAATAATATGAACCCTAGACTAGGAATCTTGGGACCTGGGTCTTACCCTGTCTTAGCCACTAACCAACTGTGTAATATTAAGCAACTCATTTCCCCAAGAAAAAGACCACATTTCTAAATCACCCTGACTGATTCAAGAGAGTCAAATTTGCTTTCCAGTTCTGCCATTAATTATCTTGGACAAGCCTCTTGACCTCTACAAGCCTCTGCTTTTTCATGTGTCTGCACTGCACCTTTCACTAGCGCTGTAGAGAGAAAGGATGAGCTCTACTATGAATGAAGGAAATCAGGGCAGACAGGGAGCCTTTTAACCACAGCCCATCAATGTCAATTATCTAGGTCTACGTCTCCTTCCAAGGCCTGCTATCCTTCCACCTTGCACCCTCTGACTAAAGCAAATGAGTCCAGAAAAGGAAAGAACTTGGCCTCCAAATATCTCCGTCTTCTACTTTCCACTTCTGTGTTTCCTGTCTCATCAGAGGAGAAATGCCACAAAGCAGCCTATACTGTATCAGGATGCCCAGAAAGAGGGGCTTGTCACAGACTCATATCTACTTGATTCTTCCAGAAGGTCTGGTGGGGTTGGAGTTGGGAAAAGAAGTAGAGAATAGAGAGGAACAATAGAGATCTGATTAGGAAAAGCAACAGTGGAGTGAGCAGACAGGGATCTCAGGGTTCTGCTGGAAATAAATGCATTCAGTTCTAGCCCTGGAATAATCACATGTATATCTCCCCCTTCCCCATCACACTTAACAAAGCCTGACTCCCATCAGAAAGAATCAGACCTTTTACTGAAGCAGCTAGATGGCGCAGTGAGTGCCAGGCCTGGAGTTCAGCCTAAGACACTACTTGTGTTATCCCAGGCAAGTCACTTAACCATTGCGTGCCTCAGTTTCCTCATCTGTAAAAAGGGAATATTAACACTTACCTCCCGGGATTACTGTGAGCATCAAATGAGAGAATAACTATACAGCATTTAGCACAGTACCCGGCATATACAAATGTTAGCTATTATTAGTATTGTGAGGCAGCTAGGCGGCACGGTGGCTAGATCACTGGGCCTGGAATCAAAAAGTCCTGAGTTCAAATCCAGCCTTGGACACTTAGTAGCTGTGTGACCCTGGGCAAGTCATTTAGTCTCTGTCTGCCTCAGTTTCTGCAACTGTAAAAGAAAGATAATAATGGCAGCTCCCTCCCAGGGTTATTGTAAGAATCAGATGAGTTAATCTTTATAAGCACTTAGCACAGAGCCTGCCACATAGGAGCCACTTAATAAATGCTGGTTCCCTTCCTCTCCCCTATCACATTGAACACATAGCTAGTCCTGCCAAAGGTAGCCCAGGCTCCCAAGAATGTATGAAGTGGGGTGTATGCGGACATAGGAACTTCAAAGCACACAGGTGGCAGGGAAAGACTGCCCAAAGTTCACCCCTTACCTTCCTTTGTGTTTTGGGAGATGTCGTTCAGGTACCCAAAGGCTAGGGACTGTATATAAACCCAAGCTCATGTAACGACAATGCTATTTGCCACTACTGTGGCTGTGTAAGGCCAATAACACCAGCACACAGAAGGGCTGCCAGCACAGGTTCTTTGATCTGCTTTTCTAAGGAAAGCAATTTTATGGGGTTAACAATCTCACTTTACTCAAACATACATACATCATTCACTTAGTTCAGGGGGAAAAGCCAGCACCCTGAACTTCAGAGCAAATACAAATAGAAATTACAAACAGAAAATATCAACAGATCAAATAACACAATTCAAGAGATAGACTTTGTCTGATCAAGACATCACATATGTAGTTACCAAAAAGAGAAGCATTAACATGTGGGTTTTCTTCAAAGGTGGGGGGGGGGCCCTCCAGCGCCTACCCAGAGTCTCCATACCAACATTCTTTGAGTGAGAGCCCTGAGTTTATATGCCCTTCTTAGGGCCTGAAGGCTTCATACCTAATCAGCAGAAGGGTGTGGGCGTGGGACTTTGCACCTAGTTAGCAAAAGGATGTGGGCCTGGGGCTTTGCACCTAGTAAGACTTAATCAAAGGCACTTGATCACTTTAGCATTCTAAAAGAGAAAACAGTAAATAATAATAAAAAAAAAAGAGGCCCACCTTAATTACCAATACACCTTCATTTGTGTTTTGGGAGATATAGTTCAAGTACCCAAAGGCCAGGGACTACATATAAACCCAAGCCCAGAACAGTGAGACTCAGGCTGCTGGGGCAGTCCCACCATTCTCTGCTCTGGTCAGGACACATCAAGAGTACCATGCAGAAGCAGAAGCCACAGGGCCCTGGACAAATGAGAAAGCATACAGGGCAAGACAGCCAGAATGGCGAGGGTATTGGATGAAACATCATATAAAAATACCAGCAAGAGAACTGGGCATGTTTAACATGGAGGAGGTAAAGTAATGTATAATCATCCAGAAGGTAGGCTCCAGCCAGCTTAGGAACAGCTTCAAATGCCAAATGGAGGACCTTGTATTTTCTTGAGAGAGAGAGAGAGAGAGAGAATTGCCATTGAAGTTTCTTGAGAAGTAACATAGTTAGATTTGTGCCTTAGAAATATCAAGGGACTTTAGGAATCACTTAGGCCAACCTTGTATCCCACGTAGAAATCCCTTCTAGAAAAATAGTCCCCAAAGTGGGCAACAATAGGAGAAATGAAAAGAAGCAGAAAGGCTTCCGAAAAGAGAATTCAGAATCAGAGAGCCTAGATTAGAATCTCAGCTCTGTTATTTCCCACCTCTGAGACATCAGGTGAGTCATTTCATTTGTCTGAGTCCCAACAGTCTCCTTTATGAAACAAGGTTAGATCAGATGATATCAGGTCTCTTCTAGCTCTAAATCTATGATCCTCTGAAATGGTCTTTGAGTCATCCATTTTCTCAATTTGGGGGTTAGGTAGATAAGCCTTCATGACCCCCCCCCACCCAAGCTAATGTGGTGGACCATCACCTCTTGAATGTAAGAATATCCAGTCTTGTACTGAAAATCTGGCTTTGGATGACCACCAGAAGGCCCTAGAGGAGGCCTGAAATGTCAAAGGTCTTCATCCCAATGACCAGAATGACCTCGTGAGGCCTTCCTGAAATATCCCTATTAATACAAATATGTTCAAGTGGGCCTCAAGTGGAGGCTGAGAAAGAACTCCTCCCCCACCACCAGCATTCACAGTGTGTTGACATTTGTAAACAAAGCGGGAATGGTCCGAGCAAATTGCTCTGGAACTTTTTTTTTTCTCCCCCAAAGAGCCTCGATACAAACTTACCGGAGCCAGTTACCAGCAGCTCCTACAAAGCAAGAGCCTTCCTGAGGTTTATGTGGCAGTGACCTGATCCCCCAGTGCTGTCTGTCACCCTGACAGCCCCCTCAGATGAGAGACAGCCCTAGCTTCCCTGGCTCCAACAAGCTGGACAGAGCCATATACCACATGAGCCTGGTTCACTTTCAATGATGGAAGAAGCTCCCCTCTATGCCCCCCACCTCTTGCCTTGCCCCATAAGAAATTTTTTTTTTTTAAAAAGGACAGCTTTAGCTCCAAAGTGCTACTTAGGGGAAACCAAGCCTCAAGCTAGAGCCCAAACATGGAGAAATTCAATGGAGAAATTCAGTGGAACAGAATAATTTTCTGAAAAATCCTAAGTGAATAAAACCAGAGTTATAAGTAGAAACTGCAGACTTAACTCTCATGTTCCTTATGTCAGAATTATAAGGCTAATGCTGAATACACAATGCTTTCTGGGTTGTACCAAAAAAGTCTAAGATTGACTCTTTCTTTTCCATGAGGTCAAGAAGACCTTGAACAAGAGAGGGTTAAATTTAACCCAGGGGAGGCAGCTGGGTGTGGATAGTAATTACGATACCTTATATTTATGTCTGGTTATTTCTAGCCTGTAGCTTGTTTTCTCTCCCTACGGTCCTCTCTGAAGAGGTCAGCTCACTCGACAGATGTGGTTTCTAGACCCTCCTACAACAGCCAAGTCTATTCCATGTCACCGCATCTCCTAGAGAAGTGAGGACAGGGAAGGGATTTTTTTTTTCCTTCCCCTACACATGGGGAAGCTGAGGCATTAAAGGCTGAGCCACAGGCACACAGCAAGTGACACAGGCAAGTTTTTGAATAAGTAAAAATAGTTAATATTTATATAGTATTTTAAGACACATACAGCTCTTTCAACAGTCCTGTTAGGTAGGTTGTAAAAGTCTCCACCTTAGAGATAAACTGAGACTCAAGAAGATTGAGTGACTTGCTCAGAGCCAGGATTTGGCCTGTTTTTCTTAAACTCAATCCCAGTCCTCTCTCTGTTTAAGTGAAACATTGCTACAGACAGACAGCTTAGGCCCTGAACTGAAACCTGACTAGAAAGGATCCATGAGAAGATACCAGTGGACATGTAACTCTATTGCAGGGCTGGCATTACCCAATAGGGCCTGCCATTCCTTAAACTCATTTTTAATACTACCATTCTCTCCTGGGGTCTTAAATTTTTTTATATATATATTTTGGTCATCTATTTCAATATAATGGTTTCCTTTGTAATACTATATGTTTCATTTTATGCATTTAAAAACATTCTGAAAAGGAGTCTGAACCCCAATCTAGAAAGAATTATATTTCATCGTAGACTAGTCACATAGTCCTGCTTAAGTTTTTAAATTTACTGATGCAGTAATCTACATAGCAGCCTAGTAGAAACATGTGGGCTCCTCCATTCTCTCCCCCTTAGTGACAAGGCTGCCTTAAGACACCATGGGGAAGGAAAGAAGTGGGGAGACTGATTGGGGAGAGCTCACTGCCCTGCCGTGTTTGACATGCTGCACATCACAGGGGGACATGCGGTTGGCAAAAGGGGAAAGAGAAAAGACTGGGCGGTCTCCCCTTGCCAGAACAATAGCCTCTTCACAGTCCTGGCATCTGAATTGGCAGCCAGCCACTGGGGAAGAAAAGCTCTCCCTGTCCCTTTAAGGATGCCCTCTGCTCCAGGAGGTCATAAATGCCAGCTAAGCTTGCCTCCTTTCTGGTTTTTGGCCACTGCCACAGCCTAGGGGACCTTAGTAGCTCCTCCTTCTCCTTGTCTTCCCTCACCTGCTCAAATGAGATACTTACAAAGCACCTAGCACAGTGCCTGATACATAGTAGGTGCTAAATAAATGCTTACTCTCTCACATCTTTTCTCTAGGGTGCCTTACAGGAGACTAAACTATTTGCCTAGTATTTGGTTGAATGCTGTGGCTTCTTCAAGATGCTGAGTTACCTGAGTTAGCTCCTAGCATTTTCTCTGGCTGTCTCCCATACCTAGAAGACTCTCCCTCCCCCACTCCAACTATTGACCTCCCTGGCTTCCTTTAAGACCTAATGAAAATCCCACCCTCTACAAGAAGCTTTCCCCAACCCTTCTTAATTCCAGTGCCTTCCCTCTGTTAACTATTTCCTACTTGCTTTGAGCTTGCTTTGTATATATTTGTTTGCGCATTTAGGGTTTATCCCCAACATTTAACACAGTGCCTGACACAGAACAGGTGCTTAATAAATGTTTATTGATTGACCATCGATGCCAAGACACTTGGCAGTGCTAAAGTATTCATTTGCTACAAAAAATGTTTTCAAAGTGAAAGTTAAAAAGAAATTAGAATAATTAGATTTCAGAGAATGATTAGATATCAGAGAGTTAGACAGGATTTTGGGTGGCATCTAGTTCAAGATCCTTATTTTTGTAAGTGAGGAAACTGAGGTTCAAAGAATTAATAATTAAGTTAATAAGCAGAACCAAACTTTTTTAGAGCTAAAAAAGGTGGAGGTTGGAAATGACCCACCATTGAGTGGAACAGAGGGAGAGGAGGAGGATGTGGTGCCCTTCCTCTCTTTTCCAGGATGCTTGGCTGCTAAAGTGGTTCACATTAGCTGCAAGAGTCAACAACTCTATTCTTTCCAATGAGATGGAGAACTACCAGGCTTTACCATCTGCTCTGCAGTCCCTCAGCACTGTCAGCTGGGACTACTTAGGTAACTTTATGAACCTCTGGGTTTACCATCCAAGCCACCGCTAAACCCTCAGGACTCCCAGGCCTTTCCATCTGCTCTGAGGCTAAATGTGTTATCTCTTCCACTTAGAGTATGAGCTTCTTGAGAGCAGGGACTGTCTCACTTTTTCTATCTCTACCCGCAACACTTAGCACATATTCAATACTTAATAAATGCTTTTTTGTTCATTCATTCTGCTTGACCCCAGAAAGGACTAGAAGCAATGGATGGACAGTATAGGACTGGGCCAATGAGTTAGATTTTGACTCAGTAAAAGGAAAAATTGAAAACTGGAACTGTTGAAAGGTGAAATTATTTACCTCAGTAAATTCTGAGTTCACCATCACTTTTAAGACAACAAAAGAATTTTTAAACAAAAGAGTGACATTGTGCTTAAAGATGATAAGTCTGGATTGGAGGGAGGAGAAAGTGGAAGCTGGATAGCCATTTGTTAGGGATTCTGTGATTAGAAACAACATTTTTGGGGGCAGCTAGGTGGCGCGGTGAGTAGATCCCCAGCCATGGAGTCAGAAGGACAAGAGTTCAAATCTGACCTCAGACACTTGACACACTTTCTTAGCTGTGTGACCTTAGGCAAGTCACTTAACCCCAACTGCCCTGCTTCCCCCCCTCCAAAAAAAAAAAAAAGAAGTGATGTTTTTTGATAGAGATAGGGATAGGGGCTGGATCTGTGATTTCATTGGCAAAGGGAACTCCCAGGTGAGGAAGTTCCCTCTGCCAAAACAAGTCAGTACCTTCTCTATTTTCTACAGTCTTGCAAAGTTGCCTGGAACATTGAGTTAATTTGTGCCTAGAGCACAAGTTAAAGGATTTATCCAGAGTCACACAGCTACGTGCTGTCAGAGACAGGAAAGACAACAAGGTTGACTTTAGACATGCTACATTTGCAAGCTGAAATGTAGTTGGAATATGCAGGTAGATGAAGCCCACAAGCAGTTTCAGATGTGGGACTAGAGTTTGGAAGAGGAGTCAGGAGATGACAGATTTGAGCCTCACCTGCCTAAACATAATTGCTGAAGTGACCCGAAAAGTAAATGAGATTATTAAGGAAGGACAATGCATAAAGAGAAGGAAGCTAAGGACAGCCCCCTTTTAGAATTTCTACCATAAAGAAGCAAGGGGAAGAATCAACAAAGAAGAAAGAGAAGGAACAGTAAGAGAGATAGGCATAGAACCAGAAGAAGATGGTGCCTCAGAAGTTAAGGCAGGGGAAACTCAATACTTGTCAATAATATCAAATGCTAGAAAGAGGTCAAGGAGGATGAAGATTGGGGAGGCAGGGGGAGAAGGCCATTTTATTTTAGTAGACAGAATGGCACAGTAAAAAGCACACTGGATTTATAGTTAGAAGACCTCGGTTTGTCGGCTTTGGTACACACGATCTATTTATACCAAGCCTAATCTCTGCTGGAAAGAGCAATGGATTCAGTCAGGTAAACTGAGTTCAAATTCCAGCTTTGCAACTGACTGCCTGACTGATATGTATTAGGTAACACCAACACGAGCCTCAGTTGCCTCATCTATAAAATGTGATGGTTGGAGTAGATGCTCTCTAAGGTCCCCTGAAGCTCTAAATCTTAAAGACTTGCCAACCAATAGGTAGTTTTTTTCAACTTTTTCAATTATTTTAGCATCTGGCACTTCTTCTCTATCCCTTCCCTTGTCTCTCCTCATAAGCAATTCCTTTTAAGATGAAGCTCAGATATCTTTTCCATAAAGTCTTTCCCGATCTCCCCAACTGCTAGTGTCCTCCCTCTTATACTACAATGAATTCAACTCCTTTGTATACGTTTGTATTTATTCACTTCATATTTATGAAGCTATCCTCAACAGCTATCTAGCCTAGTGGCTATTGGTGTTTAAAAAATACTTGTTAATTGATGATGACTATTCTTACTACCACACAAGACCTCTATCTCCTCAGCTCTGAGCTAGAACCTCAAAATTCCTCTCTCCAAAAATAAATAACCTCCTACCTTTCCAGCTCTCCTAAACTCTCAATCACATGACTGCTACAATCCATTCACTCTCACTCAAACATCCTTAATCCCATCCTCTCTACTGGTTTCTTCCCATCTTTCAACCATGCTCAGTTCTTCCCAATTCTTAAAAAAAAAAAAAAAAAAAAGGCCCTTCCCTGACCTATAAACATACCACCCCTACCCCGTCCCCATTCACTTAGTGCTCCTTCATGGCTAACTTCTTAAAAAAATAACGTAGACCTGTTGTCACCATTGCCTCACTTCCGACTCTATCTTTAGTCTTCTGATGTGTATACAGCTTCAGTCTCTATCATACTACTGCAACTACATTCCAAGGATACTCCCCTAAATCATCAAACCCACTGGACATTTTTTTTCAGTCTCCCCCCTCTCTGATCTCTCTTTTTGGATATTGTCCTCCACTGTTTCAAGCACACCACGCCTTCGTGGTTCTCTTACCTATGTAGCAGCTATTTATTTCAGGCTTTTTCAATAGCTCCTCATCCTAATCCCTAAATCAGGGTATTCTCCAAGGTTCTGTTGAGAATAAAACCCTCTTCTCTAGTCTCTCTATTCACTCCCATGGCAATCTCATCAGCTCCAGGAGTTCTCTGTAGGTAATTTCCAAATCTTTATCTTCCATCCTGAGCATTAAGACCATATCTAAAAGGAATTCACAGAAATATGGGAAGAAATCTATGAACTGAAGCAGAGCATTAAAAACAAAACCAGGAAACCAAGATAAACGACTACAATGATCTAAATCATAACTCTAAGAAGCATCTGAACATTTATTAAATGCAGTGGCCAGTCCTGGCCACTGAGAGGAGATGAAATACGCCCCCTCCCTACTACATGGAAGAAAGGTGTCAGACTATGGATGAATCATGTTGCACCTACTAATAGACAATTGCACCATGGGCCATTTTGGCTTAACTGTGCATCTCTGTTAAGGGATGGTTTTACGGTGGCAGGAACAGGTGAGTGGAAGGGATCTATATCCTGAAACAACTATGGTGTCAATAAAGGCATTATTAATAAGATTTCTTTATGATAAAGTTGCCATGTAGGTATATGTACTTTCTCTCCAGCACTGTCTCTATTTTTTAATTTTATTTTTAATTTGTGGAATAAAACAAGCATTTCTATAACAGTACAACCAAAACAGATGATTGCATCTGAAACTGTAAATCTGCTATGTACAAATTGCTATTCCTTTCAAATATACAATAAAATGATTGTGTAAATTCCTTTTTTTCCCTTCCCTCTCCCCCCTTGCCCTAGAGATAGTTACTATTAGACACAAATAGGTATGTATATATATATATATATATATGTAAAATTATTCTATACCTATTTCTATTTGTCAGTTCTTTCTCTGAATGCAAATAGAATCTTTCTTCATACGTTTTTAGTAGTTAATTTGGGTGTTTATAATGGTCAAAATAACTTATTCGCTCAAAGTTGTTCTTAATACAATATTTTTGTTACTACATACAGCACTCTCTTGGTTCTGCTCATTTCACTCTTCATTATTTAGTGCAAGTCTTTCCATGTTTTTCTAAGATCACTGAGTTCATAATTTCTTATAGCACAGTAGTATTTCATCACAATAAGACTTTTTTGTGCACATGGAAAAGCCTGAAGAGCCCTTGCAAAACAATATAATGTCATGCAAAAAGGAATGTAATGCAAATAATGCCTGAATGTCAAGGGACACAGAGTAAAAGTACAATCAACATTGGCTGTGGTTATCAGGGAAGAGCCCTATTCTCATCTCTCTAGAAATCCCAGAATTACAAACTGTTTTATCCAGCCTCGTCCACCAACCACAAATAAAACTTTAGGCTTCATCTATCCTTCTCAGCCCCTCCCTTCCTACCCTGGACACATAGGCTTTTGAGCCTCTTCGATCTCTTCAAAAAGTACAGAATAACCATATAAAAAATGCCATCCTCTCTGCATTAGGTATGATGACCTTTTAAAGGAAGTTACTTTTTATATAGGTCATTCATTACACAAAACTTAAAACTACTTTTTTTCTGTTGCATTACAGAACTATGATGCCATCTGAGGATGTCTGATTTTACCCAGAGCCCTTAATGAAACTGTCACTTTATATTCATGATTGTTCTTAACAGTCTAATAAAACACACACACACACACAAACCCTAAATAAAATAAAATTACCTACAGAAGACTTCCACCTGTATGTCCCACCAGCACCTCAAACTTATTATGGACCAAACAGCTTGCAATTATGTCCCATCCCAATAACCTCTTCCATTCTCACTTCTACATTTCTGACAGTGGTACCCCTCATTTACCCAGTCTGCCATGCTGAAAATAACTTGGAGTTTATGCTATATGAAGACTGGTTGAAGGGAACTTGTGATGTTTAAGGCTGGAGAAGATTCAAGGAGGAACAAGACAGCTATCTTCAAGAATCTGAAAAGCTTTCACCAAAAGAAATGATTAAGTTGTTCTGTGTGGCCCTGGAGGACAAAACTATGGTGGATGGATGTTGCAAAAAAGGCAGATTAAGGCTTGATATAAGGAAAAACTTCTAACAACTAAAAAGATACAAAAGTGAAATTATTTGCCTAAGTAGGTGGTGAGTTCCCTGTCATTAGAGGACTACAAGGAAAGGCTGAATAGCCATTTGTTGGGTAAGTTATAAAAGGAATCCACTTTCAAATTGGGGTAGGACTGGACAGTCTCTGAGGTCCCTTCCAACCTTGAGGTTCTGTGTGGGAAAACTATGATGTTATCTTTGACCGTTCTGGCTGCCTGACTGGTTGCCAAGTCATAAGGCTTCAATATCTCTGGCATTTGTCCCTCCCTTTCTATTCCCACTTCCAATAGCATAGTAGCATAAGATCTCCTGAAGACTACAGCAATAGTCAAATGGATCTGGGTCTTGCACTTTTGCTCTCTTTCCCACTCTCCATCCATTCTTCAAAATGCCTAAGGACTAATCTTCCTTAAACATAAATCTTGTCACATTACTACTCAAATCAAGTCTTTACTACTGGCTACCAAGAGAAGCCCATACTATATAGCCTGACATTCAAGATCTCCCACAACCTGATGCCATTCTACTTGTCCCAGCTAACCTTTATGCTCTTAATATACTTCCATATTCTCTTATTACTGTGAAATTGGACTATTATCTGTTCGTGATGCATTATCCTGTGCTTTCTCAATTCTGTGACCCCTAGAGAGACGGAGCCTTATAATCCAGACCTGCAAAGAAGAGAAGGATATTTCCCAAACAATGATTTCCTGGAGAGCTCCCAGACCCAGTCTCTTAGAGGGAGGCACGGGAGCTCCTACACAGCTCTAGCCTCTTTGAAAGTAGAGAATCAGAGTGATAGCCTTCTGGAGACAGAAGAGAGAGTTGCTACATAGCACAGTCATTCAGAGAGAAAAGGATTTTACACACGGACCCAGAATATCCATGGATGGATGGGTAGCAAAAGAATAACCATGATACAGAAGGGCAAAAATTTGGGCTTTGCCCTTCCCTCAGACACTACCCTTCAAATGGCATAGTTTCAGTGGAAAGTGGATTTTGCCCCCTCTAGCAACCCCAAATATGTTTCCTCTCTGGGGGGAATCCAAACACTTAATGTATTTCTACAAAACTGGAGGTCCATCTAGGTCCCTGGGGTGGAGGTGAGAGTCACTGGAATATAAAGGTCTGCCTCTTTTGCAATCCCAAGTTATTTTACTTCTGAGGGGAATACAAATAATTAAGGTAATATTATAAGGCTTGAGTCCAATATAGGTCTATGGGTTGTAAAGTAGGAATCACCAGAAAGAAGGGAATTTTATTAACTGCTTGGGGGAGGAGGGAGTAGTGGTTAGTTTATGTTGCTTTGCTTTTTTTGATAGGGTGAAACAAAAGCAGTCCCTATCTATATCCAATATCCATTGTTACTTTGAATAGGTTGCCCCAGAAGCTAAGGCAGCTTTACCCACATCTGTGGAGTTTTAGACATGGGCTATATTATGAGGTTCCCAGAGAAAACTCTCGTGGGGGCAAAACAGGTCACACGCATATTTTTGGGGTAGTTCCCCCAAATTGAACCCGGTACATATAAGCTCAGATGGTGTAATATATAGTTACATTTCTGTAACGTTTGTGTAAGTTTTTTCCATAATAACAATCCCCATCTACTTTCCAATTCCTGGAGCCACAAGACAATGCTGATTTCCTCTGGAAATCTTCACCCATCTATGGCATCCTCAGGCCAGGTGAGTCCCAGAGAAAGAATAAGGAATTCATCTCTTTAACAGACATGTCTTCTGAGGAAGGGTGGCTAAACTGAGCTCCTCTCTTACCTGGTAGTTCTATGGTCTTTACTCGGAATAATAATAGCTTATTCCTTCCTTCACACATTACGTCACTTGGTCCTCACAGCAACCTATCTAGTACAGTACGAAAAGCAATTATCATCTTAATTTTACACTTGAGGAAACCAAGCATCAAAGAGGTTAAACGTAAACTGCTTGAGGGCAGGATTTGTTTTGGCTTCTTTCTTGTTCTCTACCCTCATCCAGAAGCACCGTGCCTTACACAAATATTTATTCATCGATAAATATTTGGTGAATTGAATTAAGGGAGGCCTGCCCAAGGTCACACCAAGAGTAAATTTGGGGGTCAAAACTTAAGCTGGAGTCTTCTGATTTTCATCCCAGGGCTCTTTGAACTATGTTGTCTCTCTGCCAGATTCTCTATCAACAGCTCAAGCTGTTGTACAAATAACTCTCCTGATTTTACAGACCGTGTTTACAATGAGTATTTCTAAGTAGCTCAAAAATGAAAAGGCAAAAAGGAAGAGAGAGAAAAACAAAGGAGAGGCCAGAAAGAGGGAAGGCAAATGGAACAAAGCATGCAGGAAAGCAAGCAACCACAATTTCAAATGACAGGAAGACACTTGCTTAGCAAGGCCTCAGAATTTGCTAATAGCAACAAGCCTCCACCAAACGCCCTTATCCTTCCTATCTAATGACCTTCATCTCTCATTAAATCCTATGCACAGGACACTCTGCTCCAGCCTGGCCAACCTACTCATCCACCCGCAAAATGACTTGCTCATTCCTCTGCCTTGGCACAGTTTTCTTTTTATTTAGACTGACCTCACTTATCTTCTCCAATCCAGTCCCTCTCCTCCTTCAAAAAAGTCGATCCTAATTCACCTTCTCCAAGATACTAATGGATCATACCAGACTTTGTCCATTCCATCCTCTTTGGTATTCCCCAGAACCTCATCATTTATTTAGTTCATGCTGGTTATCATTCACAATAATAATAACAGCCAACATTTATAAGGTATTTAAAAGTTTACAGAGTATTTTGCATACATTATAAACCTTATAAATATTATTAACCCCATTTTACAGATGAGAGTCTAAGTGACTTGTCACACAACTATGAAGTATAAGAAGCAGGACTTAAACCCAGGTCTGGCCTGACTCCAAGTCAAGCACTGTTTCTACTATACTGGCTCTCATATTTCCATATAATACTTGTCCTTCGGAGATTCAGTGTAGCATAACAGAAAGAGCCCCGCAACTGGAGTTCAAAGACATGGTTTAAGCCCTGGCTCTTTATACTTATTAGTTGAACCACTTAAAGTGGTTGAAGTCACTTAACATCCTCGATCTTCTGTAAAACGGGGATAGCCCTTGGCATGAGATGCAAGGCGGCAAGTATCCGATAAGGTATAATATACAATTAACTATTTTGAAGCCATAAAGCACTACATGCAAGTTATAACTGTTCTTCCAATCCCCCTTTCCTCAGCATCTCCTGCTTTTTCCTAAAGTTGGGAAATATGTAAATGCCACAAATATATAAGTTAAGCTATTATCATCATCATTAGCAGTAGTAGTAATAATATTAATACGTGTGAACAATACAGTGAAATTCTGGAGAATCCCAAAGAGAACAGAATAGACAAATATGAACCTCATAAACCAGTTTATAGATTCTCAGGAACAGAAGCTTGGAGGGTATACAACCCAGGAATATAAAAGCTATAAACCAAAGGACCATGGCCTCTCAGATGTGCTGCTGGGTCCTCTCCACAGCACAACTGAGTATCCCCAATGATGTTATTATCCATCAGGCTAATACTTTGTATATAGCACACCACAAGCTTCTGTGAGGAGACTGCTGTTCTGCCCTACCTTTGGTCCTGGCCTTCAGGTATTTCTTTCCTTTGTGTTACCCTTAGTGCAAAACAATCAAAACCATGGCTAATAACAGCAGCCGCCCTCTCAGGGGTCATTATAAAGATCAGAGGAGCGAACAGGTGTAAAGCACTTTATGAACCATAAGGCACTATGCAAATGCCGGCTATCATTATCACAATTATTATAATAGCACAGATTTAAAGAAGGAGGAGGATCTTTAAGGTCATCTAGTCCTAACTCCTCATTTTACTGTTGAAGGAAACTGAGGACCAGAGAAATGATGTCATCTCCCCAAGAACGTGCAACTAGTGGCGGAGCCCGGCCTAGAGTCAGGAAGACCTGAGTTCAAATTTGGCCTCAGATGCTTACTAGCTCTGTGACCTCGGGCAAATCTCTTAACCTCTGTTTTCCTCAGTTTTCTCACTTGTAAAATGGGGATAATGATAGTAACTCCCTCCCAGGGTTGTTTGAGGATCAAAAGAGATGATATTTGTAAAGTACTTAGCACAGCGCCTGGGGCATAGTAGGTGTTATACAAATGTCAGCTATTACTACTTACTGCTCCGACTGCTACGGCTACTACTACCTACTACTACAGCTATCACTACTACTGCTACTACTGCTGCTGCTGCTTCAAAGCCAACACTCTATTGCCCAGGAGCTAATTTTTGCATCTCTGAGTCACCCTACTGCTCTCGATGAAGTCCAACCTGGAAGAACAGGACAAGAAGGAAAGGAGCCTGACGTATTGCAGCGACAAGGATGAAGTTAAACTTCAGAAACTGATTGCTCATAGCAGCAGCAATGTAAGAGGTAGGTTCTGTGGTAGTTTCAAATGCAATTTTACCTGAAGGGAAAAGCATGAACTAATTCATATCTTAAACTTTCTTTCACCTTATATGTTATTTTATGAAAACTCAGGCCTTATAAAAATGAATAAAGTGTTATAAAATATAATATGTAATAAAATTTTACCTCTGTTTCAGCCTTTTTTCTTTCTAAGAATCTTTAGTTCTATTTGTAAATGACCTATTGGTGAAAGTTCTTTAATTTTTTTTAAACCACTTCTGGAAGCACATTGTTGGGGGACCTTAAATATTTTCTAGTCTAATCCCTTCATTTTATGGATAAGGAAACTGAGTTTCATAGGAATGCAGTATCAGACACTTACTACCTGTATGATGCTGGACAAGTCATTTAACCCCTGTTTGCCTCAGTTTCCTCAGCTGTAAAATGGGGCTAATAATAGCACCTACCTCCAGGGTTGTTACAAGGATTAAATGACCATCATAAATATACTTAGCACAGAGTAAACGCCATATAAATGGAAGTAATTATTTTGCACAAATCTAGTTTGTTGCAGAGTCAGAACTAGAATTAGATCCCAGGTTTCCAAACTCTTTCCACCATTCAAATTAAAACAATACAAACAACAAAAAAAATGGATGTCCCATTAGAATCCCAAATTCATCAAGTCTAAAAACAAGCTTATTATCTTTTCCCCAAAGCCTTCTTCTTCTGAGATAACTATTTCTCTTTTTTTGCTTACATCTGTATTCCTGGTGCTTAGCTCAATGCCTGGCACACAGTAAATGTTTAATAATCTCTGGTAGCACAACCACTCTCTCCTTCTCTGTTCAAAATCTTGGCATTATCTTTGACTCTTCCTTCTCATGTCACCGCCCATGTCAATCACCAAGTCCTGTCAATTGTCTCAGATCCATCCTCCCCCTCTATTTCCATTGCCCCAGTACACACCCTGGTGGAGGGGCAATCAATCAAGACAAAAAGCATTAATTATGGGCCTACTACATGCTAGGTATTGTGGTAGGCCCCAGAGAAACAAATTGAAAGAATAAAATGTTTTCTATTCTCAAGGAGCTAACATTACATAGAATCCTAAGGATCATAGATTTAGACCCAGGAAGGACCTTAGAGGCCTTCAAGCCCAACCTTTTTCATTTTATAGATAAGGAAACCAAAGCTCAGATGGGTTCTGACTCATCTGAGCTATGTACCTCAAAAAATCTCACATTGGAAACACCTCATCCAATATTGAATAAAACTTAATATTTGACAATAATTTCTCATAATAACAGCATCTTCTTATTTGCTGAATTGACCTTGAATATGCTATGATCACACCAACCTCTGACTAAACCCTTCCAGGCAGGAGAAACTCACTACTACAGAAGATAGCCCATTCCATTGTGGGACAGCTCTAACCATTAGTAAATACTCTGTAATACTGAGAAAAAGCTTCTTAAAATCCACTATTTCTTGTTCTGTCTATGCTCCAGACAGATAAATCTTTCATATAACAGCCCTTTAAATATTTGAAGGTATTAATCACCCCCCCATCTTCCCCTACCCAACCATGCTTTTACTCCTCCAGGATAAACCCCCTCAGTTATTTCAACTGATCCTCATATAACCTGGTTTCAAGTCCCCTGAGGTGGTCTTCCCCAGGACATGTGCATCCTAAAATACAGTGATGAGAACTAAATACAACTGGAGGTATGGGCTGACCAGCATGGAATAAAGAAGAACCAATACCTTCCCTGTTCTTTTATTTGATGCAGCCTAAGATAGCATTAGCTATGTCATAAATACTTCTTAATTTCATAGATTTGAAGTGGGAAGGGGGCTCAGAGATCAGGTAGTTCAACCACCCCTCCCCTTTTTTTTCATTGAGGAAACTGAGGTAAGGTAGGTAAAGTAACTTGGCCACACTTGAGCTTATAGTACACTAAAACTCTTACGTCTTTTCCACATAAACTTTTGTCTTGCCAGTCTGATACTATATACAGAGTGTTGGATCTGGAGTCAGAAGCCCTTGGCTCAAATTTGCCTCTGATGCTTACTACCTGGGTGATCTTGGCAAGTTATTGGGCCTCCACTGGCCTCAGCTTCTCCATCTGTAAAATGAGGGGGTTGAATCAGATAGCCCTTCCAGCTCTTAGGTTTTGTTTTGTCTTTTTAAATCCCAAGTACAGAATTTTCCTTCAATAGCTTTTAAATTTCATTACCCTAGCCCACTGACTGTTTTGGGACCCCATTTCTGTTTACCACTGCATTAGCCACCCCTACTTCAAACAGCTAAAACCATGCTCTTGCCACCACCTAGAGCTGAGCAGTTATGGCCGTGAACAGACGATTTTGTAAATAGGAGGTATTGACATTGAGTTGTTATATCACTACAAATATAACGGTTGTCATAAAAGCGTTCAACAGCGGAATCACGGGGTGGCCTCCTGTCACCAAGGAGGCAGACAAGGATACAGATTTATTTTGTTTGCTGATGTCCAAAAGAAGCAGGCACAGCATACGCAAGTCCTGCATTAAGGGAACCTGAAGGGGTAAAGAACAAATGTTCCAAAGTCAAGAGACACACACACACAAAAAATGACAATCTGAATAGAGGTTCTGGTGTAATACGTGGGAAATGACAGATTACCGCTGAATATCTTAAGGTACCATTATTTGACACCTAAAGTTAATCATCTAAACATCAGAGAAGCAAAGGGAAAACATCTGAAGGGGTGGTTGTTTGCACCATTGCAGCAAGTAAATTATATAAAGGATAAAAAAAAATTGGCTTGAGTTTGGGCAAGGAAGAAAGAGCCAGCATCTGACTGAGGAATTCTAAGGAAGGGCTGACTACCACCCTCCTTAGGAAACCAGATCTAGGAGTTCTCAGGAAGCAGATAAATGACTATGGAATAAAAGGGGATAGAGGTAGGAGGCGTAGAACAAGGGGGACTGTTTGGACCACTGGCTCAGTATAATTTTTCTGCTTTGCTATCTTAACTGGAAATTGGGATCCAGCTCTATTTCTGCAGGTGATGGGAAGAACAACAAAATGTCATCCAACAGCGGCAGCCTGTAGTGGTTAGAGAGCTGGCCTCAGAGCCCGCAGGCTTAGGCTCAAGTCCAGCTCTGAGGACCCTGGACGGGTCACTTAGCTTCTCCATGCCTCAAGCAACTGTAAATTACAGAAAAGTTATACAGAGTTCTTTATGGCAATGAAATAATAGGATCATAGATTTGGAGCCATAAGGGACTTTGGAATCCCATCAATTTACAGATGAGAAAGCTGAGAACAACTGAAAATGAATGGTCACTAGGTATTAAATGACCTGAGGCAAGATTTGGACTCAGGCCTTCTACCTCCAAAGCAGTATTTCTTTTCTCCCTGTACTTTGCTGCTTCTCACAAGTTCAATCTTACATATATATGTGTATGTATGTGCACATGCATGTATATGTATGCACATGTGTATGTATGTATATACATATATGAACACATAAAATCACATATATGCATATGTATATGTTATTGTGTACACAGACATTAGCACAGCATGGCTTAATAAACATTTATTGTATTTTATTGTATGTGTATAATAATTAGCATTTATGTAGCACTTTAAGGTATATAGAATGCTTTGCAAATATCTCATTTTGCATATAAATAGTATTTATTATTTATATGTATAATATATAAATAAATATATATTACACAAAAAGAATATATTTTATATATAACAGTCTTGAAAGGTGCTATTATTATCTCCAATTAACAAATGAGGAAACTGACGCAGATAAAGATTAAGTGACTTGCCCACGGTCACACAGGCTAGATCTGAACTCGAGTGTTCCTGATTCCTAGTCAGTACTCTATGCACAGTGATACAAATATGTAAAAAGAGTGGACTCACCCAAGTTAAGACCAAAGACCCCTGACTGCTAGGTCCATGCCTTCCCCACCATACCTTGCTGAGAATGCATCAGGAGACAGTAAGACTTATGAGGAAAAGCTAATTAAAGAAACATATTAACCTAGAGAAGACAAGGAGGCCCTATAATGGTCATCAAGAAAAAAAAAGATTACTCTACAGAGGTAAATGACCAAATGTTCTCAGTCCCTATCAAGAGCAGAATATCTAAGTCACTGACTGGACTGCAAGAACTACTACTTATACCCGTGTTCTCTGAACTGTACCATTCCTAGTTAGGTACTTAATGCTTTCCTCACCGTAATCAACCAACAAACATTTCCTGAACAATTACTCTGAGTGTCAGGTGCTGGGAACAGTACAAAATCAAATAGTCCCTGCCTTAAGGAGTTTACAATCCACTGTAGGACACCTGCTTAAGGTAGCTAGTAACAAAACAGCCAGCCACAATAGCCTGCACAACAGTCTACGTAGAACTGGATTCAGAAGGGGCTTCCAAGTTATGCAATTCCTCAGGCCTTCAGGACAAAGGCGGCTAGCACCAGAGAACAAGCATTACTCCTCTGCTGACTGGGAATCTTTTCTCATCTTAGATTTCAGAGGAGCAAAATCCAAGAAGCAGTTCCATAAAGATTTGCATTCTTCACAATTCTGGCCTTTCCAGCCTGGGCCATTTGCATAGATCTCAAAAATAAACTATGACCTTATTCTGAAGCAGCAGCCTTAGCTAGCTGTGTGAGCCCAGACGAGTGTACCCATAATGGGGGGATGATTTGATTGTATTCTCTGCTAGTGAAAAGAACACACAGTATTGCTGAGTGTTTATATTTCCTCAGGGGAAAAAATTCTCTTTACCATCTTTCAGCTAGCTCCTGAAATCCTACCTCCTTTTCAGAGTGATCAAAAGAAAGTGCGACAGCATCTAAAAAGCAAGCCCCAACTGGACATGTGCTCCCTCTTAGGTATTTTCCCAAACATACCCCAATTATGTTCTGACCCTGACTCTCCATCCCCAAAGTACTTATCCTTTACCTGTGTATGATGTGATAAGGCGATGCAGAAATGAATGCTATATAATGTTTCTTTACTGACACTGTTCTGCTTTTGTCTGTCCACATCAGCATTATCATCCTCAGATCATAAGCCCCTACTGGAATAATCCTCAACTTTTTTTAAATTTGTAATGGGCGGGGTGGCCCACCAAAGAAGGGTTAGGGTTTGGTTATCTCTCTCTCTCTCTCTGTCTCTCTCTGTCTCTCTCTCTCTCTCTCCCTCTCTCTGTTGCTTTTGAGTGAGGAAAGAGTGTTACAAGCAGCTTCAGCACAGAAACAGAGATAAGCGGTCACTAGCTGCCAGCTATCTCATCTCCTCACCTGGCCTCCATGTGGCCATGAAGGCATGGTGTCATTCTATTTCTTATCCCTTTCTGTTTATTCTTTCCTGATCTTGGGTGAAATGAATATCAGAGATGGAGCAGACCAGGTTATAAACTTGTGAGTTTTAAAAGGTTCAAAGAACCACCAAAGATCCAACAACTGGACTCAGTAATACAACCTGCAGTAGTGGTAGTCCAGCTCGGTGAGAAGCCTGTCTTAAGAAGTCAACTGCTTGACCAGCCCAGCATTAAAATGACCCCGCAACTAAGACACTTTGTTTTGTAAGCAAGGGAGTAACTAGTCCATAGGCCATGCCATACCCAAGAAACCAGCCTAGTGGTGGAATGTTTTATAGCAACTGCTTTAAGTTTGAGTCCATTATCCCCAGGGATGGAAGTGGTAGAGGAGAGGGTGATCACAATTTGGGAGATTGTATTTTCATTCTTGCTAAAACTTCTCAGTAGTTATCCCTTTGTAAAAGGTAATTGATACTAACTGGTTAAATGAGATAAAGGAGATATTAACTGAAAATAAATGTTGAGGGAAATACACTGGATGAGGACTTATGAGAGACAGCAAAACCACTTGGCCCTCAGAATTACTCCTCAAACTTTACAGGGAGCAGTAGCCACACTCTGGGAACCCAAGCTGCTAACGTGAGTATAGATTGGGAGAGGGACCCCCAGAATACTTGCTACATACTACTTATTTCAGTGCCACAAAAATTACTGTGAATCTCCTTTCTGATAAGTGGCTATGTGGTCCCCCAAAACATATGAACACACATGCACATGTGCACACACACCCCTATATAAACACACACACCCCTTTATTTTAGGGAGTATTTAACACGTTTATTATGTTATTCATATATATTCATTTTTTATTTTTCCTAATATAGATTTAGATCTGTATTGTTTCACTTTTGTTTTTATATCTCCAAAGCTTGCTGATTGATTGGAACACACCTTTGGTTGATCTCTTATTAATTGTACTTATTTGTCACTCATTTGGGAAATATCAATAGGAAGTTACCTGTGTGTTAGAAAAAGGGGAAAGTATATCAATTTTTTTAAAAAAGAATATATGCTTTTAGAAAAAGTCACAGTTTTGCTCAATAGATTCTTTAAAGAAGTCACATGGCTTCTTAGAGTTGCCCGTAGTATTGCCAACCAGTGAGTCATGGATCATATCAGCATAAGACTTCAGTATTTCATATCTTGATTCTCTCAATGATTCTCAGATCTCTTCATACATTTCTAGCCTCTCTCTTGCCCTCAGTCTTGTATCTCCAACTGTATTAGACATCTTAACCTGGATGTCCCATAGATATCTAAACTCAATATATTCAAAACCGAACTCATCATCTTTCCCCAAACTCTTCCCTCTTCCTAACTTTCCTATTACTGTCAAGGGTACCACCAACCTCCCAGTCTTTCAGATTCACAACCTAGGTGGTCAACCCAGATGTTCACTCCTCAATTTCTCTCACCACCTCCTTCATATCCAATAGTTGCTGAGTCCTACCATTCTACCCTCACAAAATCTTTTACATACAGTCCCTTTTCTCCTCTGACACTGCCACCATCCTGAAACAGGACTTTATCCCCTCATGCATGGAAACAACTATGTATACAACTGCAATGCCCTTCTGGTTGGTCTTCCTTCCTCATGTCTCCTCCTACTCCAATCTATCCTCCACTCAGCTATAAAGCACTCAATAAATTCCAATGGCTCCCTATCCTCTAGGATTCGATATAAATATATCATATATTTATATCTATGTATAATATAAAAATATTACACATTAAATACAAAATCCTCTTCCTAACTTTTAAAGCCCTTCATAACCTGGACCCTTCCTACCTTTCCAGTCTTCTCTTACTTTACCTCCCTCCACATACTCTTTGGTCCAGTGACACTGGCCTTTCTGCTGTTCCTCTTCCTTTTCACCGGCTATCCCACATGTCTGCAATGTCTTCCCCCTCTTCATCTGGCTTCTGGCTTCTCTGGCTTCCTTCAAGTCCTGGTTAAATGTTTAAATAGATTACCTCCAATTTATCCCATATATATCTTATTTGCACCTAGTTGTTTACGTGTCGTCTCCCCTTATTACACTTGAGGGCAGGGACTGTTTTTGCTTTCTTTGAATCCTCATCATTTAGTGTTATTGGCTAATTAGAACTGGTGCTAGGTTATTGTATAAACCTCTTAACTGACCTTCCTGATTCTAGAGATCAAAGAGCTGGAGCTGGAAGGGACCTCATGCCATCTAGTCCAACCCCTGATTTGACAGATGAGGAAACTGAGATCTGGGGAGATTAGGTCATTCACACAAGGTCACACAGGTCATAGGGGGCACATCTGGGATGCTAATAAAAGATTCTTGAAACTGAAGTTCATTTTGAAGGCACCACAAATATCTTTAGTACCTACCTCATAGGGTTATTGAGAGGGTCAAATATTATAATGTATATAAGGCATTTTGTAAGCCTTAAAGTAGGGCAGCTAGGTGGGATAGTGAGTAGAGCACTGAGCTTGGGGTCAAGAAGACCTGAGTTCAAATCTAACCTCAGACACTTACTAGCTGTGTGACCCCGAGCAAGTCACTTAACCCTGTTTGCCTCAGGTCTTTATCTGTAAAATGAGCTGGAGAAGAAAGTGGTTACCCACTCCAGTATCTTTGTCAAGAAAACCCCAAATGGAGTCAAGGAGTTGGACAAAACTAAAAGGACTGAATAAAAACAAAGCCTTAAAGCATTATGTAAATTATTACTACTGTAATATTCTTTCTTTTTTCAAAACTTTCTTGTAGATGTTTCACACAATTAGACATATACACTATTTTATATATTGGGTTTTTTTTCATGTGTCTTAGCTCCTCAGCTAGATAATAAACCTCTTATGGGTAAGATCCCTATCTTTGTTCTTTGTATCCCCCATATCTACCTAGCTCAATGTCAGGCAAATTTAGGCACCTCAGTCAGTAAACAGACTTTGAGAAGCACTGGACTATAGGGTCATCATCCAAACCCACCCAAATTTCAGGACTTCACTTAGTTCAACATATGATATAAGACAATGGTTTAGAAGGAGGTCAATAATAACAGTTCAGCTCTTTGGAACCCTACTGGATTTTAATCTGACTTCTATTCAAAGTTGGGCTACATATGGAAAGTCCAACCAAAAATGATTTCTCCTGAAAGCCAGAAGGACAAAGAGAGAATTAGGACTTCTTTATGTATGTGGAAAAACACTGGCAGCTAAAGTTCCCATACCCTTATATTCAATCTAGTAGGAGATTAGAAATTATTCTTCTTCGCATGTTACTAAAAAAAGGCATTCTTATTTAGTGTGAAGAACGTGGAGGAGAACCCTATAAATGTGGGTGGCCTGGCTGTATCAAGAACTAGCTGAATGACCCTGGGCAAGTCAGTTTACCAGTAAAGGCCTTCAGTTTCCTCATCTACAGTGGGAGTTAGCCCAGATGGATCCTAATGTAGTTTTTCCCCATTGCACTATCAAAAAAAGTCAGAGTTTCATACAATCATTTATTTAACATGACCATTTCCAAAATATTAGTCTCCTTCTCAAGGAAGAACCTTAAAGTGAAGAAGGGGGAAAAGGTTTTTTTTCTCTTAAGAAATTTCACAAGTCCTAAGATGAAGCCATTTCTCCATGGCTGACTCTTTGCAATGAGAATTTGCATTTATGGCTGAAGGCTAGGTAGGAATGTGCCTTACATTTACAAATCCAAATCTGTTACCCCACTACATTTCTGAGAGAAGTTTGTAAATAAGCATAATTTTATTTTTTTAAAGAAGGATTTCCTCTGAGTAATCCCCAACTAGGTAGAAAAACATGCCAATAAACATCATCAACATCATCATCACTGACCGCTTCATAAACAACATGGCCTTTCCTTGGACCATTAATAGGGAGACCAGGAGACTGATTAATCCGTGCAGCATTCCTGCAGAGACCCCTCTATTTAATTCCATTTTTAAAATGGACAAACTAGGGCCCAGGTCAGGGGAGCTGGAATTAAAATTCTGGGTTTTTAACCCAATCTCTTGCAAAAATTACTGGGGCATACAACACCTTCATTTCTTCTGAGTATCGTGTCTATTAAATATTCTAACAGTCAGACAAACTCAGTACAGGAGAAAACACCAAGAGTTTTTAAGGCCCCTGCCTCCAAATTTATCACCAAAAATCATTCTCGAGAGGAGTGATCTTAAATGACTTCAGGAATAGAAATCCTCAAACTTCCATTGGTTGTCCTTAGGCTCAGGAAGTCCTTCCTTACCTCTAACTAAAACCACTCCTGCAGTCACTTTAAACCCACTCTTCTTTTTTGTGGTTACAGTGGAGAACAGCTGAAATAGGAAAACAGCTTGTCATCAGCCTTCATTCTTTCAGACATTGCAAGAAAAACGTACTTGGAAATTGACCTTTTGAGCCCAACAAAATACAGCTGACCATCAATTTTTATGAAATATAAAGGGGAATTAAAAATGAACTGTATCATTGTTATTTGACATAACTGAAGAACTGAATCTCCTTTTACCCACTTTATTCCCCCTCATACTACCCAGCTAAGTTTTAGTAGTAACATGTCCTTTGAAATACAACTGCCCCACTCACCTCCCCAAACACACATATGTATGCAAACAAATCCAAATCCAACCCTCCCCACCACATATACTGACTAACATACCAGGATAGACAAGGCTTTAAAAAGAAAATTTCTGGACCATTCCTTCAGAACACCTGCCCTCCAGAAAATCCTGCATAACCCTATCCCCTTGGATCCTGGACTCTTGGGATAGACAACAATTTTCACAGACCTGAAACCAAGATCTAGACTCTAGACCAGGAACTCTTCACCTTTTGGGGGTTACAGACCTCTTTAGCAGTCTGGTGAAACTTAATGGACTCCCTCTTAGAAGTAAATGCATAAGACAAAATACATAGGATTGCAAAGAAAACCAAAAAGATGTAATTTTTTTCCCCATCCAAGTTCACAGACCCTCCCCACACACACTTACCTGAAACCTAAATAAATCAAAGGACCTCTTGGAAGTCCACAGACCCTAGGTTAAGAACGTGTTTCTAGAGGAAGACAAGAGAGGACAGATGAAAGTTGCAATAAGCAAAATCCTAATAAAGTCAATATGGTCTATAGAAGATATAGCTCCATGAAATAGTTTCCTCAGTACCTGAGGTCCTTTGAAGAAATTATCATATGAGATAAGGAAGAAGAGAGGAAAATGCAAAAACCAGCAAGTGTTAAAGAGGCCTAGAAAATTGTTTTAAAAAGCACTTGGAAGCCAAAATCTTTGTAACCTTCAAACTTACTTTGGCCCCACCCCTATACATACAATTGACCCCTTCCCTCTAAGCCCATCTCACTCTCCCTTCTTAGCTGACCATGTTCTTAGTAGACTGAATTATCTTTTTTAAAATCTCTAACACACCTGCCCCAGTCAAAAGAGGAAAGTCGGTTTTAATCTCATAATCCAAGCATGTCGTGTACCATGGCTTAATGTCATTATCATCATTCAAAGGAATTTATTAAGTCCCCAATTGAATGCAGTTCTGTGCATTGTACCAGAGTACCTGTCTAACAAAATCTTACCTGTTCCCCAAGGTTCTCGCTCCCCTGCCACCCCGCAATGAGTTCAATCAAATGGCAGGAGGCTGAAGGTCATCTATAGGATTCCATTAAGAGCTGAACTCAGGAAGCCATCAATTTCAGTTCTGGGATCCCACTTCATTTAATTAATTCCGTCCTCTCTAGTAGCCAGAAAGTTCCATTCATCAGCACAATTCAGCTAATGAGTGTGTCTACAGTGTGTTGGAAGTTGTGGGGGGGGGGGGGGTGGGCTGGGGGAGAAGAGCGAAGTAAGAGATGCAGAAAAGGAACGGTAGGGTAGAGATGTGAGTTCTTAGAGCCCTGTCAAGTGACATCATGAAAGAAAATGGAAGGACGAGGCCAACATATTAGAAAAACATCAAGGGGCCTTCAATAACGTAAGAGAGCTGAAAGGAACTCAGACATGACCTAGTCTAACGCCATGATTTTACAGAAGAGGAAAATGTGACCGAAAGGCAGGAAATGACTCGTCCAAGGTCTCTGCCAGGGTGTGTCACAATACAATGAGATACCAAGCCATTACTGTAGTTACACAATCATCCATCCATAGGGAGAAAAGTCCTTAACGCATTCAGAGATGGAAGCATAAGCCATGATTCGTAAAACTCATGACAAAGCTCTGTCCAGCTGGAAAGGGAAAATTTGCTTCAGCTAGAGATCCTGGGTTAACCCTGTTTCCTCCCATCAGAATGCAACAAGAGGAATTCAGGGCAGACCCAAAGCAGTCCCCAAGGGACTAATTCAGACTGAGACCAGAACTCAGATTTAACACTATGTCTCATTTTGAAACGACCCAACATTCCCTCAGTCCTGAGTGATCCAGGATGGATGCTGAATGACTTCCATGCCCCTGTTCTCCCTGAGGCACTTGAGTTTTCCTGGGAGGCCTCTTACCAAATCCTGGGTCCAGTATGGCCCGCCTGAGAATGAAGATCTTACAGGAAAAAAAAAAAGATGACATACAGAGGGTGCTAATGCTGGCAAGTGAAGGGATCCCCAGTCCTGTGAAGACTGGACCTGGCAAGGGTAGCAACTATTAATAGCATCTTCCTCTCCAATATACTCATAACCCACTCAGGATCAAAATGAGAGGAGAGGCCTACCAGTTAGTGTTAATGGCAAGAGCAGTGGGGGCAAGAGGCTTCCTAAGGGTTAATAGCTTCGGGACTAAGCTTCACTCACCTCCACCCCCACCATCAACGCAGACCACTCTTTTCCTAAACTAACTGAAATGTCTTCCTGTCCAGAGAAAGAGAAATGCATAAGAAAGGCCCTAATGGCTCAATCTAGGCAGTACTGGGCAGTCTGAAGATCCAAAGTTAAGCGCTGAGTGAGTTAAATTGTTCAGTAGCTATCTCCAATTCTGAAAATCAACACAAACCAGGTAGGTGATCTAGGAATACCCTATGGGCGTACTGCAGGCCATAAGAAGGGCAGAATACACCTCCGCAGGGAGTGTCTCCCGTGGTTACTTACTTTTTCACCCCCACCCCTCTCCATAAAGAAGACACTGTTCTGGTCCTCTAGTGCAAGGGACCAGTCTCCTGAGAAGGCCCCCAAGCAACTACACATGCTGCCCTGCAGGGAGAGCCAGAGCCCTCTCCTCAACCAACAAAGTTTTCCAGGGAAAAACTGTTCTCTTTCTCTACCAGATAAAAAAGCCAACTCACCCACTGATCAGGCCTCTGGGGGGTGGGGAGTGGAGAGAGTGGAAGGAGAAGGTAGATTAAGGCAGGATTTTGCTTTAAAAAAAAAAAAAACCAAAGTAAATAATCCAGGCTTCTGGTGACTTCTTGGTAGGGAAGTAACTATCAGAGTAGAGCTACAGACCCCCATTCTGGACAAGAGGTATCATTTAAAACCTCCCACTGGGCAGACCTGCTGTAGGGGTGGGCAGGGGTTTGGGGTGTGGTACTACGGGAGGCCCAAGAATCCGGCAGATAGGCTTCACAACAACACTGAGAGAAGTACTAACATCCCAAAAGATGGAGCCTAATTGACCCCTTCTGTCACTTCTCCACCTAGAGAGAAGTCCTTGCAGATGATGGGGTTGGGAGTGTGAAGAAGCACACACAGGAGGTTCATTCTAAGTAGGAGATGCAGAAACTGCCCCATGGGCTAGCCCCAGGCCAACATCCTCAGGGGCTGGTAAAACATTCAGGTTTGCCCAACAGGAACAAGAATAGTGAGTACGGCTGCACCACTGTCCTGATGCAAAGGACACTTTTTCTATACCCCCTTCCCCAAAAGAAAAAGAAGAGCAGGGCTACAGTCTGACAGCCCCCACCCCACCCTGGTACCCTGCATGGAAGATGCTGCTAACAAGCACTGCAGTGTTGCAGGGGCTGGGATGGGGGGAGGGGGAGGGGAGCCAACTTTGTAGAGTCTGTCGCCCCACCTCCACCTCACCTCCCCTTCTCTCTTAGGTGGGATGGGGCCTGTCTGAACTATGCCTCCTGAGGATGCAGGGATGTTGGGGAGAACGGGAGGTGGGGAGAGGGAGGAAAAGAGGACGGGGGCCTGTATTCCCTCTTGAGCTTACCAGGATAGCTTGAATCCTTTCATTAGTACAGTCACGATAATCCACTGACCATGTCCTTATCGTCCCCCTTAGTGCTCCGGAGGTCCCAGGACATATTGGAAAAGATGACGGAATCCCAAAAGAACAGAATCTCATGTAATTCGACTTGTGCCAAGTGGGAAAGAGACAGAGAAGCTTCTTCTTCCCCCTTCCTCGTCCTTTACCAGCTGGAATCTAGGCTCAGAAACATAGGACAGTTTCTGCAAACCCAGCCCTAAGCTGGGGCTCCCTGCTTTCGCTGCTGCTGGTGCTGCTGCCGCCGCCACCACCACCACCGCCGCCAGCTTCTGCTGAGGATGGGCAACACTGGCAGGGCTGCAAAACAAGCTCCCGGAGTTGCTGTCAATGGTCGAGTCGGCTGGCCGGCCACCTATCCACCCCACCACTGCTCAGTAGCAGTCCCCAGGATAGAGCAAAGGGGAGTCAGAAAAGAGAATGAAAACCTAGCTGAACAACCACCTCTCTTCCCCCAGGCAGCAGCTCCCACTGCTCCATATAATCTCCTAATCAATGCAGTACCCAAGCAAAGCAATGCCAGCTACTTCCGCCCATTTAAAGACACAGAACACGTTTTGTCCCTGGATGGGACGGAGTGCAGGGGAAGGGGTGAGGGAAGCAGGGGAGGAAGAAAAAGGGGGAGGCAGAAGGGTTTGAAGATCGGCTTCCTCTAATCTGCTTCCCCCAAAGGGTTAACAACTGGCTGGTGGCTGAGATCCAGGATTGTTGGCACAACTCCCGAAATCAAATGGGGATGAGGAAGGAGGCTGAGTTTGACCTGAAAGGCCTCTTGTAGAGTCTCTAGGTACCTATCCAAGGCAGTCTGCAGGAGACCACCTTAAATAGAATCCTCATCCTCCTCTCCCTGGCTAGGGTGGGGCAAACTCCCAACAGTGTAATCCCAAGCACTTCCCCGGTGCACAGAACACATAGATTTCTTCTTGGCTAAGAAAAACGCAGCCAGCTCTGGGAAGCAGTGTAGCAACAATGTATCAGCCGCACCATCCAAGATCCTATGGACTTGGCTAAAGGCAAAGCCCTTTGGGGAGATTTGTGAGAAAGCCTAACTACAATAGAGAGGAAAAAGCATTTAGACCAGGGGTGGGAACCTGTGGCTACATGTGGCCTTCTAGGTCCTTGGGTTCAGCCTTTTGAGTACAAGTTTTACAGGACAAATCCTTTTATTAAGGGGATTTGTTCTGTAAAGTTTGGACTCAGTTAAAGGCTGCTCTTGAGGATCGTGGCCGTGAGGACTACATGTGGCCATGAGGTTCCCCACCCCTGATTTAGGCCATGCACTCCACAAAGCAATGGTGAACTTAGAAGCACAATTCTTCAGGACTAGGGAAGAAGACCCCTTTGTACCCAACACCTTCCATGCAGAACCAAATCACTTTTAGAAAGATTACTAATTTCTGTCCTAATGCCCCTTCCTTGGCCGGGACTCTGGGTCAGAGGTGAGAAGGAAGGGAGAATGTTAATTCCTCCAGTAAGGACCACCTTCATCAAAATACAGCTAGGTGGACACAACACTGGACTTGGGGTCAAGAAGACCTGAATTCAAATCTGTCCTCAGACACTCACTAGCTATGTGACCCTTGGAACATCATTTAACCTGTGCCTGCCTCACTTTCTTAATTTTGAAATGGAACTGATAACACCACCTACTTCCCGGGTTGTGAGGATGAAATGAGATATTTGTAAAGTGCATTATCAACCTTAAAATGCTATATGAATGCTATTATCATTATTACAATTATAAGCCTTTACCTTGAAACTTACCAGAAAGCTTCACTGATAGATGCACATTACGTATGTCATTTTCATTGATGTTAAGGCATATAATGTTTTAATGTTTGCAAAGTGCTGTACATATATTACCTTATTTGATCATAAGTATCATGCAAATGTAAGCATCGATCTCAGGAAAATTTAATTGCCTTCTGCAACCCTAAGTGAACCATCAGCATCCCCCTTCCTAGGGCCCATGGGTCTCTCTGCCCTACCCAATCTCCCTCCCTCTGTTCCTCCCCCTGCCTACCCCTCCAAATCCCTCCCCACCTCCCAACCAAAGCAGGCATTGATTCTTTCTGGTCTTCCTGAGGTTATGGAATCTGTTCCCAAGTCGATGCTGGTACACAAAATTCCTTGATGTATGATGAAGACCTTACTTAGCAGCTCCTTTTGGTCTTAGCCAAGGGATACCTTCAAATTATTTCAAGGCTTTAAAACAAATCCCTACTTATGTTTTCAAATCCTCTAATTGCAGGGACAGACTAGAATTCCCCCAGTTCTGAGCACTTGGATTGTAGAGAAGTCCACATTTACCATACTCTCAACACAGCCCTTGTCAGGCAGAACAGTGGCTAGTTTTAAGGTTGGGAAGCCATGAATTCTATAGTAGGGGATAAAGAAGTTTAGTTTTTTATAAGTAGCTCATTGATTCAAAGGACTTTTTAAGGTAGGTGTCATGGACATCTGAGCAGGCTGGTGAAGCCCTTTTCACAGTATTGTTTTTAAATGCATAAAGTAAAATATATAGGATTACAAAGGAAACTGATTTTATTGAAATGCAACTGTCTAAATATTTTAAAATAAGTTCACAAGATACCATGTTAGGAATCCTCATTTTACCACCCACACAGTCCAGCATCCAGGCAGTCTTAGGATCAGATATCAGAGGTCAAAGTCATCTAGTCACATAGTAAGCATAGTAAGCAGAAGAGCTGGGATTCAAACCCAGCTCCTCTGACTCTAAATCTAGTACTCAGATATTCCCCTGCACCACTCTGCCTTAACTAAAGCCAATCACATGATTCACCTAAAGCATTCCATTTAGACGTGACCCTAAAATCCCTTCAACGGGGCTTTTTTCTGCCCCAGCTCACTGTTCCAACCACAAGGAACAAAGAGAATCCTTTGCACGGCACCTTCCCAATATTAAATTATAGCAACATCATTAAGACCATTCTGGCTTTCCCTCTTCTGAATCAAAAAAAGAACCAAGTGGGTTTCAGTTTCCTCATCTAAAAATGAGCGGAGTGTGCTGGATGACTGCAGCGATCCTTCTCTAGCTCTATCTATAATTCTCCAGGCCTAAAACGAATCAGGAAATAGGCCCAAAAAGTTAATAATAAAGGCTGCCTCTTCTATTACTGATCAGCTAGGTTGCCAGGAGCTAATTTTATAGAATTTTCAAGTTACTTCAACCCCCTCATTTTATAGATGAGGAAACCAAACTCTAGAGAAGAGAAGTAACTTGAGCAAGGTCAGTCAGCTGATAAGTATTTATGAAACATTTATTCAATTTAATTCAAGAAATATTTATTAAGTACCTGCTATGTGCCAGGCACTGTGCTTAGAGCTTGGGATACAAAAAGAGGCAAAAAACCAATCCCTGTCCTCAAGGAATTTACAATCTGATGAGAGAGACAATATGCAAACCAAATATACAAAGTGGGCTATATAAATGATAAATAGGAAGTAATGAACAGAGGGAAGGCACTGGAATTAAGAGAGGTTGAAAAAGCTTCCCGTAGAAGGCAGGATTTTAGTTGGAACTTAAAGGAAGCCGGGAAGATCAGTAGGCAGAATAGAGAGAGAGCATTCCAGAGGCAGGGGACACAGGCAGAGAGAATGCCCAGAGGGGGAGAGATTGGAGTGCCTTGTTCCTGGAAGAGCCAGGAGACCACCATCACTGAATTGAAGAGTATGTGATGGTTGGGGGAGTAAGGTATAGGAAGACTAGAAAGGTAGGAGAGGTCAAGGTTATGAATGGCTTTGAATGCCAAGCATTTTATATTTGATCCTGGAAGCAATAGGAAGCCACTGCAGTTTATTTGGGGGGTGGAGATGACATGATCAGACTGACTGTGTAATAGGTGCTATGCTAAGCACTGGAGATGCAAAACAAGGCAAAAGGCAGTGTCTGTTCTCAAGGACCTTATAATCTAATGGAGATAGCTACAGAGCTAGAGATAGAACTAGAGATAGAGAGATAGACATAGACATAGAGACAGAGATAGAGATAGAGATATATCCACAGAATAAATAGGAAATAATCAACAGAGAAAAGGCACCAGAATTAAGAGGGGCTGGAAAAGGCTTCCTGTAGATGGTAAAATTTTAGGAAGGACTTGAAGGAAGCCAGGAGGTGGAAATGAAGTGAGAAAGCTTTCCAGTCACTGGAGACTGGCAAGGTCCCAGTCTAGGTGAGTAATGGGTAGGAAAAAAGGAAACATGCCTCAGGGGCATGTAAAGCAATTTTCTTACCTCAGTCTCAGCTCAGTCCTTACTTTATGAAACCAATGTCCTTAATGAAGAACCTAAAGAAAGAGTTCAGAGTCTAGAGGAAGTTTTGCAACATGCAATGGTCCCTGAACACATGGCTGCAGCTAGCCATTGAGCCAACTCACTCAGCAAAGCTCAAGTAGGGGAAACTCAAAAGTGGAGGAGGCTTCCAGGCAGAAGAGAATGACTATTTCTGTTATATTCCCATCTCTAGCCTTTTGTGGATGGGCAGTCTAGCTTAAAAATAATAATTTTATACCAAAGTCAACTTTCAATTATTCTGAGGCTAATAATAGAGCCTTTCCTTTGGTGCCTGACTTTTGGTCACTGGGCGCTTCTTGTGACTGCTCTCTAGCAAACTCTGAGAGAAAACAAAACTCTCAAAGGGTCTTTTGGCTTCTTATGAATAGCTTTGGTTAAAAAAAATGAATGTGGAGATGTGTGTGTGTGTGTGTGTGTGTGTAAGAAGGATTGGCTATGACTGGATTTTTTAAAAATTTCTTTAATTTATGGAATAAAACAAGCATTTCCATAATATAGGACAATAAAAAAAGATGGTTGCACATGAAACTTCAAATCCACTACGTACAACTTCATTTCAAATACGGTATTCTCCTTCCCCCAGTATTAGGGGAATCATCAGGGGTTTGCTAAATTTGCAAGATCAAGTCAACAAGAAAGTGGTCTGTGCTATTCCAGGCTTGATGCTATTCTAATTCTTTTCCAAACCTTTGTGGATTAGGGTTAAAGGTTGGAAACAATGAGTCTGAAGCCACCGAGTCTGAAAGTTTTGACCAGCTAACACCAACTTTGTATAATACAAATGAAGTGACTGAAATGCGCTTTGCTTGAAGTCTGTCATAGCAATGGGGTGGGGGTAGGGAGAGGGTGGGGCCTCAGAGGGGGCAGTCCAGAAGCTAGGTAGATGTGAAAAGATATCCTGCATTGGTGGTGGTGGTGGTTCATGCCTGTAATCCCTGGGAGGCTAAGGGCCAGGGAGATTGCCTAAACTGGGGAATTCTGAGCCATAAAGGGCTCAGCCTGCTAAGCCCCTGAAAGCAGGGAGGATACCAGGCTGTTGTAGAAATGGCAAATTGGGCCAGATCAGAAAAGGAGCAGGTAAAAGCTTCCATGCTCACCAAAAGTGGGATCAGCCAATGGATGGCCGCTGCACTTCCAGCCTGGACAAGATGGAGGGAGGGGGTAGGAGAAGAGGAAAAGGAAACAGGAGAGAGAAGGGGAGGAGGAGAAAGGAGAGGAGGGGAGGGGAAGAGAGGAGAGGAGGAAGAGGAGGGGAGAGGAGGAAGGAAGAAAGAAGGGAGAGGGAAGGGAGGGAAAGGGAGGAGAGGAGAGGCGAAGGGTGGGGAAAGGAGTGAAAAGGAGAAGGGGAGAGGGGAGAGAGGAAGGGAGGGGAGGAGAGGGGGGAAGGGAAGAGAGGGGAGGAGACAGGTCGGGAGGGGAAGGGAGGAGAGGAGGGAGAAGAAAGAGGAGGAGAGATGACAGGGAGAGGGAGGGGAGGGAAAGGAAGGAGAGGAGGGAAAGGGAGGGGAAGGGAAGGGAGGGGAGGGGACATCCTTGCCCTAGAAACTAGAGGGTTCTTTTCAACAAGTTCAGGAACTGCGTGTTAACAGCCACAATGCTGAGAAGTAGGTATGAAATTATATCATTTAAGCTCAACTTCTTTTTTCCCTAAAATTTTTTAAGCCTACCTTCTAAGGATGCTCTTTATTCTGTTCTCCCTCCATCCCTCCCTTGCAGACAGGCAAGCTGCAGTAACATGGAGGAGGCTCTGAGCCCCAAGCAGCCTGCAAATCTGGGGCAGGCCAGTGCTGCAGTCACACACTGGGAAATCAAAGCTCAAGGCTCAGGCAGGGGAGACATCAGACGCTGAGTATGTTATATTTAAGGAGCACTTTGGAGGTCACAAAGCAAAAGGAGGGAGCTGTCTCTACAGACACTCCAGCTCAACTACTGGCCTTCTTGAGCCAGAATCCTCTTCCAAATTCCATCTTCTCATCAACAGAGTCTGTGTGAGGGGATGGTCACAGTAGCGGATGTTCAGAGCTGAGCCTGATCAGGTGCTCCTACATACTTCCTTGAGCTGCCTCCCTCCTCCTCCCTCCCTGTTCCCTCCTCCACCCTCTGCCACTATTAGTCACAGGATCTGGGGTGACAGCCTAGGCTCCCAGCATTGGTCTTGCCTTCTGGTCTGTTCATCTGTGTCAGCTCCTAGCTTAGAGCCTCACAGAGCACCCCACCCCCAACCACCCTGAACACTCATCCACACACACATACATATGTGCCCTCCAGCCCAATCATCCCAGCAAAACTGGCATAATAGGAAGGCAACTGTACATAGGCAGAGAGAGAAGGAGGGAGGGAGGGAGGGAAAGAGAGAGAGAAAGAAGGAGGGAGGGAGGGAGAGAGAGAAAGAGGGAGGGAAGGAGGAAGCCAAAGGTATCAGTGGTTCAGCATCCTGTTTCAGTTATCTGTTCTATAACCCTTGGGGTATACTGACGGTGAAACTGCCTCACTTTCTTCGTTCTTCCCTTCATAACCTGTTATACCAGGAATTCTCCCCAATCAAATAACAGACAAAGCAAAGTCAAAGTTAGGCTCTACTTAGCACCTCCATAGCCACAATTCCTATACAAAATACTCCGTTGGCATGAAGCAAGATACATATGCCCAGTGGCCAGATGGCACGCAGGCAGGGGCATGGCTTCCGCAGATGGGTGTCTGTATTCATCCTAGAAAAAGGACATGTCTGTTTTCCTGTCAGAACTCTAGGAGAACAGGATACGTGGGGAGGGGCACTGTGGCTAGAGCTGCAGGGCAGGGCAGTGGCTGATGGGAAAAGGAAATAACCAAAAAGTAAAACCCAATCTCCTATGACCCACCTGTCTTACACACATCCAAATCTTCTACAGCCTAACGTGACCCCGACTTATGACAAACTTGCTCAATGATCCTGAAGCCTGATTCTACTCCTCAATATCTATGTGATGAATACAGATTGAAGCATACTTTTTTTTTGCTTTCTTTATTTTTCTTGGGTTTTTATTTTGATCTATGTTTTCTTTTATAAGATGACTAATATGAAAATATGTTTTGCATGATTACACATATATAACCTATATCAAATTGCTTGCCTTCTCAATGAGGGGGGTGGGGAGGGAAGGAGAGAATTTGGAACTCAATTTTAAAAATTAATCTTGATACACGTATAGCTTATATCAGATGGTATGCCCTCTTGGGGAGGGGGTGGGGGGTAGGGGGGATTTAGAACTCAAAATCTTATAAAAGCAAATGTTGGAAACTAAAAATAAGTAAGTAAATTTAACAAAATAAAAATGAATGTTGAAAATTGTACATGTAATTGGGGGAAAATAAAATATTAAAATACACACACATATAGAGAGACAGACAGACACCTGGGGAACTCTCCTAGCCTCAGTGTCCTCATCTACAAAATGAAAAAGCCTCCAAAACCCTTTCCAGTTCTAAATACTTTACATTTCCACTTCTAGGTCCTAGGATCCTGAGTAACTAACTTATTCTACTATCCTACCAGTTTCCCAGTCTCCTAACTTGAGATTCATCTTTTATACTTTATATATACATACACATATATATATATACATATATATGTGTGTGTGTGTATATATATATATATATATGTATATATATCTTTATATCTCTCCCTGATCCTACATGCCCCCGAAGTTCCTTCTATTTCTACGTCCAAAATATTTCTCAAATCCAGACCCTCTACTCTCCCCTGCCCCTTCCACAGCATTTACTCCCCCTAGTTCAGGCTTACTTACATCTCTTCAGTCAGTCAATATTTATCAAGTACCCACTACATGCCAGGCATTGTGCTAAGCACCAAGAAGACAAAGACAGCACAAAACAATCCCTGCCCTCAAGAAGCTCATAGAATAATAGGGGAGACAACATGCAAGGAGCTTTTTACAAACTATCTACGTATAGGATAAATCTTTTCCCTCTCCAATCTGTTTTCAATCAATGCTTGAGTAAGCTTCCTAATGTACCCCCATGACTGCACTACTCCACAATTCTATTCAACAAACATTTGTCAAACACTTAATATCCTAAGGACTGGGGATACAAAGACAAAAACAATATAATCCTCAAGGATCTTACTAATGGGGGGTTGGGAAGGAACACAGCATAGAAAAGTAAATAGAAGGCAATCTGGGGAAAGACAAAGCACTAACAACTTGTAAAATTTGGAAAGGCCTCATAGAGGAGGTGGCACCTGAGAAGGAACCAAAAGAAAGCAAGAGATGCAACAGTGAATTCCAGACACCGCAGCAGGAACAAAGAGTTCTTGGAGTGGAATAATATTTTTTTGCAGGGGGGAAGGCAGGACAATTGGGGTTAAGTGACTTGCCCAAGGTCACACAGTTAGTGTGTCAAGTGTCTGAGGTCGGATTTGAACTCAGGTCCTCCTGACTCTAGGGCCGGTGCTCTACTCACTGCACCACCTAGCTGCTCCTGGAATAATATGTTCAAAGTCCAGAAAAGGGGGAAGGAGCCAGACTGTGGAGGGCTCTAAATGCCAGGTTGAGGAATTTGCATTTTATTTGTTGTATTTCTTGTTCAGTTGCGTCCAATTCTTCATAACAATTTAGGGTTTGCTTGGCAAAAAAAATACCCGGAGTGTTTTGCCATTTTACAGGTGAGGAGGAAACTGAAGCAAACAAGGTTAAGTGACTTGCCCAGGGTCACACAGGTGTTAAGTGTCTGAGGCCAGATTTGAACTCAAGAAGATGAGTCTTCCTGACTCCAGGCCTGGAATTCTATCCACTGCACCACCCAGCCGGCCCCTAGCTGGCATTTTATGTCAGAAGCAAAAGGGAGTCAATGAAAGTTTTTGAGTGGACAAATGACGGGGGCAGATATATTCCTTAGCAAGATTCTTTTGGCAAGTGACATGGAAAACGAATTTGAAAGGGAAGTCACCAGAATCAGGGAGGGAAAATCAGAAGTCTAAAGCAATAGTCAAGGCAAGGGAGGATAAATCTGAACTGGGATAGAAACTATTTGGGTGAAGGAAAGAGGGTTGGACATGAGAGATATACCGGGAAGGCTGAATTAAAATACGGCAACTACTTGACGATGAGGACTGGGAGAAATGCTAAAGGCAAGGACAATTCTGATGTCATAAAGCTGGATGACCCGGTAGGTGATGACACCCTTAAGAGACACAGAAAAGGTAAAGAGGGACAGTTTCAGGAAGAAAGATTAAGCCCCATTTCCTACATGATGAGTATGAGAAACCAATAGAACATCCATACAGAGATGCTTAAAAGGCTGTTGACAATGCAGGACTAGCATTCAGGAGATAAATCAGGGACACTTAGAGAGATATGGGCATCATCTGTATTCACTTAACCACCTGAACCAATGGCAGCTGATGAGATCAGCCATATGACAATGAGATACTCTGATATATTCTGATGAGACAGAGTAAATAGGAAGTGGGACACAGGGCAGAAGTCACCTTTGGGGAGGGGGTGGTCACATCTCCTTAGGGGGTAGGAGATACATAAGGATTCAACAAAAGAGAATGAGAAAGAGCAGTCTGACAACATTCTGCCAGCTATTAATGGAGTAAGTTCTCCGCAGAGATGGGAGTGAATGGGAGAGAGGGCAAGAGTAGAAGGGTTAGCCTCAGCAAGAAGGCCATGTCTTCCACAGAGACTGGAGCAAATAAAGAAGGAAAGGACAGATGATGGTAAAAGAAGGGCTCTGAGAAATGGAGTAAGGAAGATGAGGTAGCCTTGATTTTCTCAAAAAAGTAGGAGGCTTTGTCGTCTGCTAACAAGTGCTGGGGCGAGAGATTTGGAACATCCACCGTAGGGATCATGATGGTCAACCAGGAAAAAACAAAAGAATTGCCATGCAGCAACAAGAGCTCAATTGTGAAAGCAAAAGCTGAAATGATAGTGGTCCCAGACAGGATGGTTGTGTAACTTCCTCCAGTGAGCAGCATTCAGTAGGAAAGGAGCAGAAGAGGAGAAGGGAGATGGTGGGGGCAAGCTAGAGCATTCAGTCCATGAATAGCAGTAGGGAGAGGGATGAGAGACTCAAGAGCAGAGGATAGCAAGATGTAATACTGCTAACTACAGGGCTGAGACTCGAATCAGAAAGGTCCCCATTGCCTGGTATTCGAAGCCTCTATAATTTGGCTCCAACCTGCCTGTAGAGCCTTCATTTTTACAACTTCCCTTCACATATTCTATGTTCCAGCCAAACTAGATTACTACTCATTGTCCTCTCGCTCATGCCAAACTCCATGCTTGTAAGAGATTCCTTCCAAACCCCTCAATTTCCATCTAAATTTAGGTTCACAGGATCATATATTTAATGCTAGAAGAACCCTTAGAAACTCTCTAGCCCAGGGGTGGGAAACCTGTGGCCTGGAGGCCGCATGTGGCCCTCTAGGTCCTCAAGTGCAGCTCTTTGACTGAATCCAAACTGCATAGAACAATTCCCCTTAATAAAAAGATTTGTTCTGTAAAACTTGGACTCGGTCGAAAGGCCTTACTTACCTAAGGCCTTAGAAGGCCACATGTGGCCTCAAGGCTGCAGATTCCCCACCCCTGCTCTAGTTCAATTCCTTCTTGTGGCAGATGAGGAACCTGAGGCCCCAAGAGGTGAAGTGACTTGCCCAAAGTAGTAATTGGAAGAGCTAAGATCCAAAAATGGATCATTTGGCTACAAGTCCAGCACTCTACCTGCCATGAAGTCTTTCCTTTCCTTCAAAGGCCAACTCAGATCAAACTTGCTCTATGAAGTTATCCCTGACCCCACCAGGTGAAAGTGATATCCCCCTCCTCAAACTGCTCTTAAAGATTTTGCCTGGCTCTCCAGCAGCCCATCAGATTCTATCTTGTACCATATTTATGAATACATGCCCCATCTCTATTATACTAAGATCCTTGAGGGCAGAGAGTAGACCATCTTTTAATTCCTCCTTTACCAACCCCTTGCACATAGGGGCACATGCACATAGAAGGCATTTACCGTATTTCCCCATGTACAAGACGCACCTTTTTCAAAAATTTTGGGGTCTAAAAACTGGGTGCATCTTATACAGTGGTTGTAGATTTTTTTTTTTACTTGCATTTTCCACTTTTTCGTGCTTGTTGTCTTTGTGCTCATTGTTTCGCATTTGTTACAGGCATATTAGGTTACGTTTTGCCACGTTCTACCCAGAAATGGCTCAGAAAAAATTTTTGTACAATGCTAAATTCAAGTTAAAAGTGATCCACTTTGCAAAAGTGAAGGGAAATCATGCTGCTGAACATAAGTTTGGTCCTCCTCCAACTGAGAAAACAATCCGAGACTGGCTATGGGAAGAAGAAACCCTACTGAAAACGCCATGGCAGAAGAAGGCCATGAGAGGCAAGTCAGCAAATGGCCTGATTTAGAGAGGGAATTGAAGATGTGGATTGAAGAACAAAGGGCAATTGGAATTCCTGTATCCACAAAGACGATTCAGCATGAGGCAAGAAGAATTGCTGATGAAAAAGAAGTTACTGATATCAAAGGAGGATACAATTGGTGCTTCAGGTTCATGAAACAGAATGGACTAAGCATGCGTACACAACACCAGACTTGCCCAAAAGATGCCTAAAAGCTATGACCAGATGAATAAAACTAGAGTCTGATAACTTTATGCAATATATACATTTTTTCAAATTTTGGGCCCCAAAATTAAGGTGCATCTTATGCATGGGAGCATTTTATACATGGGGAAATACATTAGTAAATAACTATTAAAGTATTCTTTCTGTACCTGTGATTTCATTGGTTTAGGGGGCTCTCACTGAAGAACTTCCTTTACCAATGCATATTAACAACTTTACTGCAATTTATAGTTTTATAGAGTTGCCTAGGGTATTGTGGGGTTAGAAGACTTGCCCATGGTCATACAGTTAGCATCACAGACAGGACTCAAACCTAGAGCTTCCTGACTCAGAAGCCCACTGTCCGTCTTCTATGCTAAGCTGCCTCTCTTATTACATTCTATAAGAGCCAACCCTTATCTAACACTTTAATATTTGCCCAGAGTCACAAGGCTACTATCAGTGGTAAGACTGGAATCTTGACCCTAAGCCTAGCACTCTCTTATTGCAATCACTGCCTCAAACTCTCATCATTAGTGAGTCCATCTGCCTGGAATTTATTTTCTTCCCATCCTACTCAACACTCAGACAAGCCAATACTTTATTTAAAAAGTTTCTGAGACTCCAGTCCTTTGAGAAGCCTTCCTGAATTGATCAGAAGAGAGCTGGCAGCTTTCATGTTCCTGCCATACTTAGAAATAAAATTCCTACAGCAATGACACTACACATCCCTCTATCCTTTCCCTGTTTCTCTAAATGCACTTAGCCCTACGAGCACACAGCATATCAAGATCTCGAACTGGAAGGTACATGAAAAACCATCAGGTCCAATTTCCTCATTTTCCAAATAATCTCTCATTACCTCAATTTCTTTAAGCAACTTGCCCAGGGTCATTCAGACGGTCCTCGTTCTCATCCACCCACGTGTCCAATCCATTGACAAATCTTATCCCTACCTTCATCATCCCTGCTATGGGTCTTATTCTCTCCATTTATGACATGAGACGCATAGGGTCTAATTCAGGGGCTCTTCACTGCTTATTTGTATTACTTCAATGATGATCATGCTGACGATGCTAATGATGACGCTGATCACAAGAATGACAACAGCTAACATTTATGTAGCCCTTTAAGGCTCACAAAGAGCTTTGCATAATTTATCTCATTTTATTCTCCTTGGATGTGTTATTTTTATCCTCATTTTACAAATGAGGAAACTGAGACAGACAGGAGGTTAAATGATTTCAGACTTTAAGTGACTTTAACTTACACAGCCAGACAGTGTCTTGGGCGAGATTTTACTCAGATATTCCTAAATCTAGCACTCAATCCACTGGGCCACCTTGCAGCCTCTGATAAAAAAAAATGCAATTATTTTCTTTACTTACTGCAAAATGGCCCACAGAACATTAAATTTAAAAGAATAATGGCTAGATAGCAACTTGTCACAGGACTACTTATTTATATCTGCACTCACTGAACAAGATAAAGAGCATAAGATAGTGACAGTAATAACATGATAATAACATTAATAATAATATACAACAAAATGCTAAAAACGATGCAACATAATATTGCAGAAATTTAGTGCCTATCAGAAATTTGTTATTTTTCATAAACTAACAGGAAAAAATGCCCATACTACAAAGACACACCTCAAAATAGACTTGGGAATTCAACAACTGATCTATCCTGGAACCGGACCATGATCTTAGACACAAGAGTTGCCCATAATCACCCAGACATAATAACAATGATCTATTAAGATAGATGACCAACATTTTTAATGGATGTAGCTATACCAGATATTCATCATTTTCAAGCTATGTGGAGTGAAAAACTAAAAACACTGAGATCTAGCAGGAAAAATACAAAGTCACGTGAGAACAGAATATAGTCCATATCATTCCCCTGGGACCCCTGTTTGCTGTTGGACGTGTCTGAAAATGCTTTTGGTGAGCCTAGACAGCTTACATCCCAATACTTTTACACTGAAACAAATCAGAAATATCAATACCTGAGTGCTTCAAAGGAGCTCATGCTGGCTATTGCTCAGTCTCCTTTGCTCAGTCTTCCTCCAGATCACTCCCTCCAGCAGTAATAAATGGCACTCTGGTTTCTGTCCTAGGTTCTTTTCTCTTCTCTCTATATATTACTTCCTTTGATGATCTCATCAGCTCCAATGTATTTAAATCAGCATCTCTATGCTGATTGATACTCAGACACACCTATCCTACCCCAATCTCTCTGCTTACCTCCAATCTCACACCTCCAACTGACTTTCAGACATCTTGAACTGGATATCCAGCAGACATCTTGAACTTAACACGTCCCAAAACAGAACTCATTATTTTCTTCCTAAACCCTCCTGCCCTCGTAACTTCCCTATTTCCACTGACGACAAAGCCAGCCTCCTAGTCACTTAGGCTCAAAAACCTAGATGTCATCTCACTATCTCTCATCCCCCCACACTCCTTATATCCAATATGTTTCCCAGGCCTGTCAATTTCAGCTTTGCAATATCTCTCAAATACAACCCTTTCTCTCCTCTGACACTGCCACCATCCTGGCCCTTACCACCTCACACCTGGACTTTTGCAAAAGCCTGCTGATAGGCCAGCCTGCCTGAAGCCTCTCCCCGCTCCAATCTATCCTCCATTCAGCCATCAAAAGGATTTTCCCAAAGTGCAGGTCCAACCATGTCAGACTTTCTCTCAACTCCAGTGGGCCCCCTATTACCCCCAGGATCAAATACAAAATTGTATTTGGCACTTAAAGCTCTTCACAACCTAGTCACTCCCCCTCTACCTAGTCTTCTTACACCTTACTCCGCACTATGTACTCTTTGATCCAGTGACACTGGCCTCCTTGCTGATGCACAAACAAACACTCTATCTCCAATGTCCAGGCATTTTCTCTGGCTGTCCCCCATAACTGAAATATTCTCCCTCCTCATCTCGACCTATGGCTTCTTCAAGTCCCAACTAAAATTCCATCTTTTACAGGAAGTCTTTCCTAACTCCTTTTAATTCTAATGCCTTCTGTCTTCTAATTATTTCCTATTTATGCTGTATATAATTTATTAGTACATACCTTTTTTGCTTGTAGTTTTCCTCATTAAATCATAAGCTCCTTGCGGGGTGGGGACTGTCTTTTGCCTCTTTTTGTATCCCCAGTGCTAACCACAATGCTTGGCACATAGCAGTTACCTGATAAATGTTTATTGATTGGTCTAATTGACTAGAGCAGGTATATAAAGCATAGTGCATACTTATAATTAATGTAAGGTCTTCTCTATTGAATGACAATCAAAAGTATAACTAAGTGTAAAGAAGGTCTTAATCCTAGGAGGTGTGAAGTACTTTACTCATTGGATGAAATCAGAGGAAGCTACTAAGAAATGTATCGAAATTGGGTGAAAAGATCAGACACGACTCTGGGCCTATATTTATCATAGCAATCCAATTGGGAGCTAAGCATGCCAGCAGAAGCATCCAGATACTGACCAATCTAGGGGTGGTCAAAGGAAATGCCCTGGGAAGAGGGGAGAATTCAATTCTCTCTCTTCCTCCTCCACTGACCAGAAGATAGCTCTGTTAACTTCAAAAAGGTAAAAAAATTTGGACTTCCCATCAACACATCAGAGGCAGTGTCCTCAAAACAGCAGTGGCTGACAGGGGCATCTGCAATGAGAGATGAGAGACACACTAAGACAAACAAGACACACGGGAGAAAGGCAGCTTCAAGCCTCTGCAAGGGCACCAACCCTCAGAGCTAAGGAGAACTTCCACTACAGAAGGAGAAGAGGAGTTCTAAGAAACAGGAGCTGGGAGTTACTCCTTTGCCACATATGTCATGTAAATAAATATTACTCCTTCCTCATAAACCCCATGTATAGTTGCAGAAGAACGTGTCCCAGACATTGTGGGAGACTGTTTCTATACCATGGTTCCTGTTATACCCATGAATAAATATCCCTTTTCAAAAGTTATTAGTCTTGCTAATAACCAATGGAGAGTACACCAGATCAGTGCTCACAAAGGGACAGTAGTAGAAACCCTAATTCTATCTTACCCATAGAACTCTGAGGAAAGAGGTACTGAATGTGCTTCTATAGATTCAACTTGCCCAACGCTAGAGGAAGCTGGGAAATTACCCCAAAAAGGGTGTTACAAAGGCATAAACTAACATACATGAAATGGACCGAAGAGAAGAATGCATTCATTATGCCCGAGAACTACATAATTCATAATACCAGCTCGTATTTAAGTAGCACTTTAAGGCTCACAAAATGCTTTTAACATACATTATCTCATCTGATTTTCATGCGGCCCTGTCAGGTAGGTTTTACAAGTCTCATTATCCCCATTTTATAGATGCAGAAGTCAAGGCTCAAAAAAGTTAAGTGATTTGTTCTTGGTCACAGAGCATTTGATTCGATATTCAAACACAGGTTTCTCTCAACTTCAAATCACTATTTTTGTCACTAGATAAAACTGCTTCTTATGCAGGTATAAGGAGCAAAAGCAATGGATAGTGCTGGAAACCTAAGAAGATGACTGAGGTTCTTTCTCAACAGTGGTTTTGTTTAAAGAAGAGATATCCATGGTCTACACCTTTTTTAGTCATCCTGGCAGAGACAGAATATGGGGTTTCTTTTTCTTCAGTTCCATAACTGATGAGTATTTCATTTCATAACTCAGATGAAATGAATGCTAACTAATAACAGTATATAAGCTCTATCGGCTAAGGTTGGGAATAAAATCTATAGCCTGAACATCAAGGAAACCACAGAATTAAGAGTTGGAAAGGACCTAAGCCAACATCTAGTACAACCTGTTTACTTTAGGGAAAGGGAAATTCATTCTCAGAGAAACCAAGTGACCTGCCTAAGGTTATCCAGGGAAGGATGAACAAGAAAAGTTCTTAAAACAAATTTTTTGGTACTGTTTAATGGTTCGAGATCAGACTGATATGATTTCTTCAGTGAAAATGACATTAAAGATGCCTTATAATGGACCATGGGACTTTTCCATGTGCCTAGTAGCTAAAATCTTCCATATGTGTCATCTTGCCCATTAGAATATGAGCTCTTTGAGAACAACACTGTCTTATTCTTCTATCTGTATCCCCAACACTTAGCCTAGCACTTTGCACCTAGTAAGTGCTTAATAAATGCTTTATCCAATGAAGAGTAGAGCCATGATTCAAAGCTAGGTCTTCTGGCTTTATCCAGTGTGCTTTCTACTATATTATGTTGCCTTCTTACACTATATTGAGAATACTAAGGCAATGTCCTTATCAACTGACATCTAGAAGCTAATTTATGGTGTACAGGGTGTTCCCTCAAGTCTTAGTGCGATTTTAAGCTTTAATAGCTTAAATAGCCTTTTGCGACACTTTATAAACATTTTCCAAAAGTGTTCTGTCTGGATCTCCTTTATGTCATCATATTCCATACCTTAGCAGATACTTTTAAAGCTCTGTACCTGTTTAAAAGTCATATCTAACTAAGCCATCTGGTCCCTGAGGGCAGGGAATGTGTATGTATTTTCATCTGTGTATGTAGTGCCTTGCATATACTCAGTGCTTAAGAAATTTTCTTTGAAATGAATTAAATTCCTATTATATTATTATTCCCACTGATTACTTTGGTTTTAAACAGAAACACAATATAGACATTAGTCAGTCTTCCACCACTATTTCCTGTGGCAGAAACTTCTTGACTATTACAGCTAACCAGAATACTTCCTCCTGAAATAGGCAGTATTACCATCATTCAACTGAAACTGTCCTCTCCAAAGTTACCACTATCTCTAAATTGCCAAATCAGACGGCTTTTTTCTCAATCTTCACCATTCTTAACCTCTCTACAGCATTTAAAATTATTCTTCAGTTTCAGATTGTTGAAACTGTTGAAACTTTTTCTTCCTGAATACTCTCTACTCTCTGGACTTTTGTGACATTTATCTCTCTTGGTCCTCATCCTACCTGACCACACCTCAGTCTCCTTTGTTAGATCTTCATTAACTATTGACATCGACTCTTTTTTTCTATACACAGGGTGTTCCTAAAGTCTGGACGCATAGAAAAAAAATGCATATTTTCAAGAAATGAAATTTTCAACATTTTATTTAATTGGAATATCAACAAATAACATCTTCTATATGATTTCCATCATTTGTGATGCAAAGGTTGATACGCTTTGCAAGATTCACATGAACTGATACAATAACTCCACAATGCCATCAATTTTAGCACATTCACCCTTTAAGCGTTCAATCAAGTGTGTTGCATCTGCGATTTTCATTGAATACGTCTTCTTCTTTAGCATACCCCAGAAAAAGAAGTCAAGGGGGCTAAGATCTGTTAATATTCCAAATATTTCAAAATATGCATTTTTGCCTGTGTGTCCAGACTTTAGGGACACCCTGCACAGTCTCACTCGGTGATCTCATAAGCTCCCATGGATTCTCTATGAAGATGATTCACAGATTGACTTATCCAGCCCTAGACTTTCTTCTGAGCTCCAGTCTCATATCACCAATTGCCTACTGAACATTTGGAACTGAAGTCCCACAAGGCTCTCAAACTCAGAAAGCCTAAAACTGTATTTTTCCTCCTAAACCCTTCTTTCTTTCCAATTTCCCCATTGCTGTCAAAATTGCCACCATCCCCCCAAGTCACCTAGGCTCACCACCTCAGTGCCATCTTCCATTCATCACTCTCCCTCACCCAGAATATATCCAAATGAGACAACACATATAAAGCACTCGGCAAACTTTAAAGCATTGTATAATTATTAACTATTACTATTATCCGGATAATCAGAAATTATACCAAACCCAAATACCATGTACAAATCTAGCAGCCAACACATAATGAGATAAACCTAGAGGCGCACTACACTGACACAATCCTGAGAACACAACATGCCATTGTGGCATGACATACCATGCCAACTATTGTCTCAGATGGGTCAAGTACAGTCTGGCACAGAAACAAAGACCTGGACTTGATGACCACAAGAGATTCCTTCCAGTTTTGAGATATGATGAAACAGCAAGCACTTAATAAATAATTGCTGAATTGCGTTGAATTTTATTCTTTCTTTGTTGGCATCATTTCCATTTCAGAATCTCTGGGTTGTAAAGAACCTCAGAAAATTCTCTGGTCCAGTTAGCAACCTTCAGGTTAGTAACTATGCATCTACAGTTATCCCTTCCATATCATGAGGGTTAGGGACCCAGTGCCCCTGCCAACTGGAAAATCTGAGCAAAAATTTTTGGTCCTCTCTTTGTACCAGAGAAGTCTGAATTTTTTCTTTGTCTTTTATGGGGTGTTTACAATACTTTATTTTAAAATTTGGGTTATTTGTTCATAGGCTCTGTGTCATCGTCTGGCCTTTGTGTGTTGTCTGCAGCTTCAGTAAAACTCCCAACAAATTCCCATTTAATTTTTCATGCCATCAAGATGTGGAAGAGATAACTGTATTCTCATCTTAAGGATCTGCAAGCATTCCCTAGCCACCATTCTCAATGCTGTGATGCACACTAGCAGAAGAATTTCCCTAAAGGGAAACATAAGTATACAGCATACTTTTAGTATGTTAAAATTTAACATACTAAGTTATGTTACAATGTGGTCATGTGGGAATACTAGGTATATTTACTTCCTATACACTAAACCATCCAAACACAATGACCAAGGAACCAGGGTTTTGACAAACCCAGAACTGGAGATCCCAAGTCAGTTTTCAG